>NC_132907.1:3092500-3372500 GCF_047675955.1 Chlorocebus sabaeus
TTCTATGGAGGTATACTGAAGTTTTGTGAAAATGAAATTAGAGATGCAGCATATCTCAGCAGTAATGAATCTGTTTCTGTTGTATAAAACACGGTTAGGTTGTTTTTTTTTTTAAAGCAATTTTTCTAAATCGGTGCTTTTTACTGGTCAAGTGTTTATTCCATTGGGTCATTAATCTGTTATATTCCCGAAGTACTCTTTGGGTATAGTTCCTGTTCTAGCTAATGTGAAAGAAGCATTGGCCTATGACAGAATTTTTATGCTTTTTAATGATAATTTTGAATTGTTTAGGTAAGACCCTCTTGAGTATCTCCTAGTGCTTATAAATGAAAAGAGCTAGTAAAGACCTTGTTTATAATGACTGACTTCACAACAAAGTTGGGTATGTTAATCAGCAATAGACATTGTCAGTTCTATTGCATATTACTGAACTGATGAGGGGTGTCTCCACCTGTTTTCTGTTGCTATAACAGAATACCTGAGGCTGGGTAATTTACAAAGAAAAGAGGTTTCTTTAGTTCATAATTCTTCTTGCTAGAAGGTTTAAGATTGAGCAGCTGCATCTAGTGAGGGCTTCATGCTGCTTCCACTCATGGCAGAAAGTGGATACATGCAAAGAGATCACATGGTGAGGGAGCAAGCAAGAGAGAGAAACCAGGGAAGCTAAGATCTTTTTTAAAAATCCGCTCTTGTGGAAACGAACCCATTCTAATGAGAGTGAGAACTCACCCTTGCAAGAGAGCATTGATGTATTTCTTGAGGGATCTGCCCCCATGACCCAAACACCTCTCACTAGGCCCTGCTCCCAACACTGCCACACTGGGGATCAAATTGCAACATGGGTTTCGGCAGAGGCAAACCACAGCCAAACCACAGCAAGGGGGTTTAGCAATAAAAAAAAATTAATAAATTTGATTTGGAATTCAGAATTGTAATACAGTAGCAGAAACACATCATAAAAATTTAGACATCAGTGAGGATAACCTTTGAATCTCAACTGCTTATAAATGAATTAGACTTGCAGCATTTTGGCCAAATTTATAGGTTATAGCAAATAGGATGGGAGGGGGCAAGAGAGAAGAAACTAGAATGATTTTGTTTACTAAATATCTCAATGTCAATTGTTATTTTTAATGCTTCCTAGATATTTCCCTAAAAGTATGACATTTATTCAACCTAAAATCATGTAGTTAAATATACAAGGAACTTCTTTAACTTGGTCAATTAATTAACTTATTTTGGAAATTAATTTTAATGTTAGTCAACTGTTACATTCAAAGTTAGAAGTTAAATAAGAGAGAGAAATCCAGAAGAGGAGAATACAGGGGAATGCTGTAAGGCTGTGTAAGTGAGAAAGGAGGCTCTCCAAAGTCATAAGGCCTTCTTCCAAGATCCTGGGTAGTTGTGCTGGGTTATTCTCTTGGGAGTCATAGAAAGAGGTAACACAGCACTTGACTTTCTCTGGTGTCAAAAAGCTCTGGAACTGTCAGTCAGAATTTTCTGTATATGACAATAACTGTGGTGCACTCACTGCAAAAATAAAACATTATTAGACATAATCACACCTTTAGCTGTGATGACAGATGTTAAAATGACTATAAGAAGTTGAAGGGGAAACAGGTCACAGACAGTTATCTGGAAGCAATGAGACAAGGATGTTTGAAGAAACAACCTATTATCTGGAGAATGATAGGATTTTAGGATATGAGAGATAATGGGTGAGCTAATTGGGAAGACAAAACAGCAAGCCAATTTCTAATTAAATTGACAGCATATGTAGGATTTCATTCAGGGAAAGTACCAGTGATCTGAGATGGGCCACCATTTGCTCCATGCAATTCTGCAATAAGAGTGCTGCTGGAAGATGCCTCATAAAGAAGGGCTAGAAACATGGCATAGCTTTTAGGGGCAAGACTTTTTTTTTCGCTGCCTATCAAAATAAATACCATACCAATGATGTGTTCATCCACAACATGGTAATGAAATAGGAAGAGGGCATCCAGGGTGATAGCTGTGAGAGTGAGTCAGTGCATAAATTCTGCTTAGGAAAGGAAGATGTTTACATTTGAAAAAATATTCGTAAGTATTAAAGGGTATTCTTGCTGCCTTCTTATTATGACACTCATCTGACTAAAAGATAAATCAAACAGAATGGACTGATAGGGTTGGTAACTGGATGTAGTCGGAAGAAAGCTGAATAAATTAGCAAAGGACAGAGTTTTTTTTTTTTTATTTAAAAGGGTTATAGTTTTCAGATGTTGTTTGACCTCTTAAGGGAGGATAAGCTTGATATTTTTAAAGCAATACTTACATCTGAAATAGTATCACGTACATTTTTAGCTAGTACTCAAACAAGTTCCATATTCTATACAAATGGGGAAATGTAATTCATAATTGACAAAGTATGAATTTTTTATACTTTAAGCCATGAGGCTGCCACATCAACAAATGTAATTCCTTAGCAAATATGTCTTATGTTTATATTTATGAAATGTACACAATTGACGCAGAACCCAAAAAGGAATAAGTATTTTAAATATATATGTGTGTGTGTGTGTATGTGTGTGTGTGTGTGTGTGTGTGTGTGTGTGTGTATATATATATATAATTTGCTTGGATTTGCAAACTCCATTCTGGAAAACATTTATTAAATTAGAAACAAGGAAGGAATGCAAGCAAAATGTGCTTAGAGTTTCAATTTATCTTGGACTTGGTGTTACTTTTCTGGATTTTTCCAAAGCTTAGACTTCCATTGGTTAAAGTGTTGGCCTTTGCTTTGTTTTGTTTTTGTTTTTAACTTACAGTATACTAGTCTCAAAAGTGGAAATGATAAATTATTAAAACTTCAAATTTATCTATGGGAGCCCCACATTGCAGTGGTGATTTCATGTTAAATATTTTAAGTTGAAACAGCAAGAAAGAGATCAAGCCAAGATCTTAGAAAGAGAGACAAGGTCTGGATACATGATGTATTCCACATTTCATGCAGCTATTGAAAAGGGCAACACAGCTTGCCTAAGGGCCATAAAACGAGTACAATTGGAGAGTCCAGGCTCCAGAATGAAAACTAGCAGGTTGTGATGATTTGTAGAGGTGTGTGTGTAAACATGTACAGGAAGCCTCTATGCTGCTCTCCCTGTTCTGAGGCTTGCCCTGCCCACCTAAGGGTCTGTACTTCACTTCTCTAAGTGTGGTGGATTGTATTTTCTAAAGATGATGGCAACAATACACCTACCCACCCACATACTATTTTAAAACCTTGACATGCCCCCATCAAGAGGTGGAGCCTCGTTTTCCTCCTCTTGAATCTGGGAGCTGATGACTCCTTTGTAACCAATAAAATACTATAGAAGTGGTGTTATATGAATTTCAAAGCCAGACCATAAAAAGCAGTACAGCTACTGAACTGAGACACTGTTCTTGTACCCTGAGCTGTTATATCAGAAGTCCAACCAATGGGAAGCTGCCATGTTATGAGGAAGCCCAGGCCATATGGAATAAGTATAGATTCTCCTGATGACCATATTGGCTGAGAATCCCTCAGATAGCCAACATCACCCACTAGATATGTGAATAAAGACGCCTCAGATGAGTGTCTCCCAATCTTTGAATCTCTTTCAGACATCCTGGAGTAGAGACAAACTCTTCCCACTGTGACCTTTCCAATGGCTTTATTGTGTAATAACAACTGTAACATTAAGAGAAGTATTAAGCAGAAACCCTGAGAAGACAGCTGGGCATCTTTTCTCATTCCCTAGTTTCCTATGGTATTTGCCCTGGTAATAGAAAGAGCATGATATAGAAGTGTTGCTAATTGTTTCACACTTGCTTAATCTATTTTTATAAATTAAAATAGTTATTTTCTGTAAATTATTCCAGAATTCAATTTTATTACTAAAAATAATAGCTTCCTATCTAGAAAGCAAGGTATTATGAGGGACAGTAAAATACCAACCCTCATTTATGAGGTATCTCTCATGTGCCAAGCACATTGCCAAATCTTTTCCTAAATTACTTTAATCTTCACAATAACCTTACAAATTAGGTATTATGATCCTTATTTGAAGATGAAAAAGCTGAGGCCAATATGAGGTTAATTTACATTACTCAAGATCAGAATAGTGAATCTAACCTGGCTGTAAAATTTCATACACCTTCTACCACATTCCATTGCATTTGAGCAACGAACGTAAGTATAGTAGGACCATAGACGTTAGTTCAAAGCCAAAAAAATGATGAGTCAAACAAAGTTCTAGAAATAATCATTTACCTAAATATTGATACGTCTTCTAACTTAAGGAAGCTTGCTCTACATATATTGCCAGACAAAACTGGGTCATTTTGACTACAAACATATGACATACTGCGAGCCAGAACTAACCAACTAAGTCACTCAAAAACTGTCTGAATTAATAAATGTTTATTGTTTTAAGCTGCTGAGTATTTGGGGGATAATCTGTTCAGCAGTAATGAATAACTAATATGTAGACTATGAGATCTCTCTGTCGTCAATCTGTATGTAGCCAGTCAATAGCTCTGAATTCTGAAGTTACACTGTATAAGCAACTATTCATACATTTTGCAAAACTGATAGTTCTGATCCTAAGCCCTGGGGGCATCAGTCTATTATAGCAGCTAGTATGACATGGTTATAATTTCAGACAAGTAATCAAGAGTCCTGAGTTCAAGTCCAAGATTGATCTGTGACAAACTGTACTCCCTGGGCATCAGTTTCTGTAAAATGGAGGAGTATACAGAAGATCTCTAATACTTTTTCCATTCTAATTTACTTTAATTCTGTAATTGTTATCTTCTTTTTAATTATTTCCATCAGTTTTATTATTATATGTCTTTTATCTTAACTCTATAACAAAATATTTCCCCAACGTCTGAGAATCTCATGTCACTATCTTCAGTGTGGAATCCTAATGAGACATTCAATGTTCAAATATATTGAGGCACATTATGATGTATCATTTTTGTTTTTTTTTTCTCTGCATATACTGGGATATCTTAAGGATCTTTCTGTTTTATCTGCACTCTCTCAGTATCTTCTACCAAAAAAAGGGGGATAAGTGCATTTCTTTCACTTATTTTCATTGGCTAGAGTAAACCATCACATTGCCACTACCACCTTCAAGGGAATAGGAAAGAGTCCAGAAATAAGAGGATTACAATAATGGCAAACAATCTTAATTAAGCAATCTTAATTATGGAGATATTAATTAAAGACCTCCATAATTAGTAAAATACATGCATGGGTCAAGAAAGTTTTTAAAGCTAGATTTTGTTTTGAAGAAAAGTTAATTCTGCTGACATGTTCCTGAAGATGGGTCATTCACTTAACAAATATTTATCGGGTACCTATTACTTGCCAAACCATGTTCCAGGCACTAAGGACAATGTGGTAAACATGATAAACAAGGTCTTTACCCTCATACAACTTACATTCAAATTGATATCAAAGTTATTTTACAAAAATTCAAAGGCATTTGCACTCTGTATTAGTCCGTTTCCACACTGGTGATAAAGACATGCCTGAGACTGGGAAGAAAAAGCGGTTTAATGGACTTACAGTTCCACAAGGCTGGGGAGGCCTCACAATCATGGTGGAAGGAGCAAGTCACATCTTACATGGATGGTGGCAGGCAAAAGAAGAGTTTCTACAGGGAAACTCCTGTTTTTAAAACCATCAGACCTTGTATGAGACTCATTCACTATCATGAGAACAGCATAGGGAACACCCACGTCCATAATTCAGTCACTTCCCACCAGGTTTGTCCCACGACATGTGGGAATTGTGATAGTTACAATCCAAGATGAGATTTGGGTGGGGACACAGCCAAAACATATCATACTCCTATCCAAATTTCAGTCCATTATGTTGGTGCTGGTTTTGAATGATTCAGAGGGGTTTTTGGCTTCCTAGGCCACTCTTTTTGTATAATTAATGCTTCTGTTTACCAAATCATTTGACCCTTCTGACCTATCAAAACATAGTGAGATGAAAGCATGTCATATTCCATGAATGACGTGATGAAGACACATTCCATGTAAAATTCAGTTCTTTTGTTCAAGAATGCTCTTCTCCCAATTCCTTGGAGCTGGTATGATAGGCAGAAAGATCACTTTGTGATCCAGGGCCTGTTTTGTGACATCAGAAGTTACTTACTTCTCTAAACCCCAGCTCCCCATAATCCCCCAACATTATAGTGTTTGGTAAACTTTGAATGAAACTTTCATTTTCATTTTGTTCCAGCCTTCTTCCTTTTGGCCTATCTTGGGAATAGTTATAGTCTATCTGTACAGCAGACCGTCAGCCTTCTAGCCACATTACCTGCCTACTTGATGCCACTGAGCCAGACCTGCCTCTCACCCTCCTTGATGTAGCATAAAGTTGGAGAAAGCAGTACTTCTCGTTAGTTCCCCCAGGAGTAAAGAAAGGAATAGAGGAATGGGTCTCATCATCCCCAAGTAGCTAAAATGATAAATAAATGATAAGTAAATGATCCGCCCACCTCGGCCTCCCAATCACTATTGTTTTATTAAACTTAGAAACTTAGAGAGACATAGCTTATGTGGGAGATGTACCCTAATGTGTAAAAGAGCGTTAACTCTGGATCCAGTTGCTTGGGTTAGAATCCTGGCTGCACCACTGACCAGTGACTTTGGGTAATTCCTGGTCTGTAGCAATAATAATAGTTAACCCATCTCACAAAATTGTGAGGGCTGGCCAGGTACGGTGGCTCACGCCTGTACTCACAGCACTTTGGGAGGCCGAGACAGGCAGATCACGAGATCAGGAGATGGAGGCCATCCTGGCTAACACGGTGAAACCCCATCTCTACTAAAAATACAAAAAATTAGCCAGGTGAGGTGGCGGGTGCCTGTGGTCCCAGCTACTCGGGAGGCTGAGACAAGAGAATGGCACAAACCTGGGAGGTGGAGCTTGCAGTGAGCGGAGATCGTGCCACTGTATTCCAGCCTGAGTGACAAGCAAGACTCGGTCTCAAAAAAAATAAAATAAAATAAAATAAAATAAGAATTGTGAGGGCTAAATAAATTAATATGTGCAAAGTACTCAGAATAGAGCCTCACAGAAATTGCAATTGCTAAATAAGTACTAGCTGTTATTATTGATGTTATTACATGCTCCAAACCCCTACAGTGCCCCGAACATAGTAGTCTTTCAGTAAATAATTCCTGAAAGAATGAAAGGAATGAACTTCGGAATCTTTATGAATATGAACATACAGGCAGTGACTCAATGAAAAGTAAAGGCACCATCAACCATACAAAGTTGTCATTTTCTCCTGAATTCTAGATCTTTTGTTTTTTCTTTGTCACCCAGGCTGGAGTGCAGCGGTGCCATCTTGGCTCACTGTAACCTCTGCCTCCTGGGCTCAACGGATTCTCCTGCCTCAGCCTCCCAAATTGCTGGGATTACAGGCATGTGCCACCATGCCAGGCTAATTTTTGTATTTTCAGTAGAGACAGGGTTTCACCATATTGACCATACTGGTCTCGAACTCCTGTCCTCAGGTGATCCACTTGCCTCAGCCTCCCAAAGTGCTGAGATTACAGGTATGAACCACCACCCAGCCAGTTTTAAATTTTTTAACTTCTTAGTCAATTTCAATCCAAATACGAGCCAGGCCTATATTTCAAATCCTTTCTAAACACAACATTACTGTTAGTTGGAATGACAGAATTGTAAACAGGCTCTTCAGCTAATACATTGTGTGTTTCTAAATGATACTTTTATTCAGCTTCTCATTTCCAGAAGAGGTTAGTGCATTGTTGGCCTTGTGACAACTGTATTGTCTAAAAATTGGTTTTGTCTTTACACAGGCTAGTAAAATCACCCTCAATTTTTGATAACTTTAGATTTGTAAATATGTAATCCTTTTCTTGATGAAAAAGGAATTGTTTTTATCATTTTGAGAGCAACAGCAGCATTACTTGACACAGTTTAAGTATCTTTTAACATAACAGTTAAATATATAAGGAATAAACACCAAGTGTCTATAGAGCATAGTCCATGAAAATTTCCAGATATATCAAATTTAACAGGAAAAAAATACACTTTTTCTTTTGATTCATTAAATTATACCTTACTCTGAAGAAAATCAGCAATATGGTTCTGGCAGTATATAGTAGTCCTGACACTTCTCTTAGTAAGGGACATTTTTCTACCTCAGCACTAAATGCTGGCCCAATAGTATGACCTTGGCCTTCTATCTAAACTCTTAAAATTGTTTAAGATCCACTGGTGGAAATGAAGTCTCTATGGAGATGCGGATGATTTACTGATAACAGAAAAGGTTCAGATTCCATTACTACTGATGGCTATACTTCCTTTTATGTTTTCCCTAAGCCATAACTATTTAAAATGTTACTGTTAGCATTCTTATTTGTCTCATTTGTTGGTATATAACTCTCCTACTTAAATATATAGAACAAAACATATTAATTAAAATAAATTGCTTGGACAGTTAAGTTGTCCTGCAGATTGTCTCTGAAGGCTATAAATTCAAATTAAGGGTTTTCTTGCTTGTTCCTGAGCTTGGAAAGATTCCTTTTACTGCATTAGTAGTAGCTCAAGAAATCAACAACCTTGCAAAAGAACATTCATTTGAATTCTTGCAGAAATAGCTGGATAAACTGCATATATAGCTAGTTATCATAATCATATAACAAAATCTTTACTTAAGCAAGCAGCCAAATTACTAATTCATGATGGCAAGTGTTGGTATATAATAGTATTGAGTTTAGACATAACTATATTTATTTCTATATATTTAAAAAATATACATTTATATATGTTTATATCTATTATATTTATTTCTATGTATTTCTATATATTTTATTTTATATATATATATAATTGGGTTTCGGGTGTTCTAAATAGTATACCATAGTAGCAAATTGTGAGACATTTTTGTAAAATAAACAAACAAACTTCATTTTCTGGATATTAAAGCATTCAATTAGGTCAAAATAACTTGTGGGGAGTGGTAATAACTTACTCTGCCTATTTTAAGAAAAGCCTATTTTGTAACTTCTAAAGGCAAAGATGTGACTACGATTTATAGTATTCTATAAAAATTTAATGTCCTTTGCATTTCATGGAACCCCTGTAATATTAAAAAAGAGTAACCCAATCTATCATTAAATTTGAAAATAAAATAGAACAAATAAATTACATTCTTAACTTTCATTTGACCTTTTAGTGTGGGTATATTTTCTTAACATTTTCCTTTTTCTTATTGGAGTTTCCCCAAAACTAATACACCTTAATTAGCTTGAGGAAATAACTAAATTGAAGTAGAAATAAGGTTGTAAAGATCTCTCTGATCTCTTAGCAAAGTGAGATTTTTGCCATCCGCTTATTTCCAAAAGCCCCTGCTGAAAACATGTAAGGCCTTGTAACTCCCTTATAAAACCCATGTTATTTAACTACTTTAGAGATTCAATACAAAATTCAGAGGAAAACAAAACTATTAAAGTGTTGAAAATTACAACCTATAAAGAAATTTTAAATAACTCTATTTTTGAGAAGATAAATCAATTTTCAAGTTACCAAAAAATAACAATGTTGATTTCTCAATTTCTGCTAATCTATGCTAAAGGGGATGGACTGAAACTATGCATGTTTCTTTTCTATTTATTTATTTATTTATTTTATTTTTTATTATACTTTAAGTTGTAGGGTACATGTGCATAACGGGCAGGTTTGTTACATATGTATACTTGTGCCATGTAGGTGTGCTGCACCCATCAACTCGTCAGCACCCATCAACTCATCATTTACATCAGGTATAACTCCCAATGCAATCCCTCCCTCCTCCCCCCTTCCCGTGATAGGCCCCGGTGTGTGATGTTCCCCTTCCCGAGTCCAAGTGATCTCATTGTTCAGTTCCCACCTATGAGTGAGAACATGCGGTGTTTGGTTTTCTGTTCTTGTGATAGTTTGCTGAGAATGATGATTTCCAGCTGCATCCATGTCCCTGCAAAGGACACAGACTCATCCTTTTTTATGGCTGCATAGTATTCCATGGTGTATATGTGCCACATTTTCTTAATCCAGTCTGTCACTGATGGACATTTGGGTTGATTCCAAGTCTTTGCTATTGTGAATAGTGCCACAATAAACATACATGTGCATGTGTCTTTATAGCAGCATGATTTATAATCCTTTGGGTATATACTCAGCAAGGGGATGGCTGGGTCATATGGTACTTCTAGTTCTAGATCCTTGAGGAATCGCCATACTGTTTTCCATAATGGTTGAACTAGTTTACAGTCCCACCAACAGTGTAAAAGTGTTCCTATTTCTCCACATCTTCTCCAGCACCTGTTGTTTCCTGACTTTTTAATGATTGCCATTCGAACTGGTGTGAGATGGTATCTCATTGTGGTTTTGATTTGCATTTCTCTGATGGCCAGTGATGATGAGCATTTTTTCATGTGTCTGTTGGCTGTATGAATGTCCTCTTTTGAGAAATGTCTGTTCATATCCTTTGCCCACTTTTTGATGGGGTTGTTTGTTTTTTTCTTGTAAATTTGTTTGAGTTCTTTGTAGGTTCTGGATATTAGCTCTTTGTCTGATGAGTAGATTGCAAAAATTTTCTCCCATTCTGTAGGTTGCCTGTTCACTCTGATGGTAGTTTCTTTTGCTGTGCAGAAGCTCTTTAGTTTAATTAGATCCCATTGGTCAATTTTGGCTTTTGTTGCCATTGCTTTCGGTGTTTTAGACATGAAGTCTTTGCCCATGCCTATGTCCTGAATAGTATTACCTAGGTTTTCTTCCAGGGTTTTTATGGTGTTAGGTCTAACATTTAAGTCTCTAATCCATCTTGAATTAATTTTCGTATAAGGAGTAAGGAAAGGATCCAGTTTCAGCTTTCTACTTATGGCTAGCCAATTTTCCCCGCACCATTTATTAAATAGGGAATCCTTTCCCCATTTCTTGTTTCTCTCAGGTTTATCAAAGATTAGATGGCCGTAGATGTGTGGTATTATTTCTGAGGACTCTGTTCTGTTCCATTGGTCTATATCTCTGTTTTGGTAGCAGTACCATGCTGTTTTGGTTACTGTAGCCTTGTAGTATAGTTTAAAGTCAGGTAGCGTGATGCCTCCAGCTTTGTTCTTTTGACTTAGGATTGTCTTGGCAATGTGGGCTCTTTTTTGGTTCCATATGAACTTTAAAGCAGTTTTTTCCAATTCTGTGAAGAAAGTCATTGGTAGCTTGATGGAGATGGCACTGAATCTATAAATTACCTTGGGCAGTATGGACATTTTCACAATATTGATTCCTCCTATCCATGAGCATGGTATGTTCTTCCATTTGTTTGTGTCCTCTTTGATTTCACTGAGCAGTGGTTTGTAGTTCTCCTTGAAGAAGTCCTTTACATCCCTTGTAAGTTGGATTCCTAGGTATTTTATTCTCTTCGAAGCAATTGTGAATGGAAGTTCATTCATGATTTGGCTCTCTGTTTGTCTGTTACTGGTGTATAAGAATGCTTGTGATTTTTGCACATTAATTTTGTATCCTGAGACTTTGCTGAAGTTGCTTATCAGCTTAAGGAGATTTTGGGCTGAGATGATGGGGTTTTCTAAATATACAATCATGTCATCTGCAAACAGGGACAATTTGACTTCTTCTTTTCCTAACTGAATCCCCTTGATTTCTTTCTCTTGCCTGATTGCCCTAGCCAGAACTTCCAACACTGTGTTGAATAGGAGTGGTGAGAGAGGGCATCCCTGTCTTGTGCCAGTTTTCAAAGGGAATTTTTCCAGTTTTTGCCCATTCAGTATGATATTGGCTGTGGGTTTGTCATAAATAGCTCTTATGATTTTGAGATACGTTCCATCAATACCGAATTTATTGAGAGTTTTTAGCATGAAGGGCTGTTGAATTTTGTCAAAGGTCTTTTCTGCATCTATTGAGATAATCATGTGGTTTTTATCCTTGGTTCTGTTTATATGCTGGATTACGTTTATGGATTTGCATATGTTGAACCAGCCTTGCATCCCAGGGATGAAGCCCACTTGATCATGGTGGATAAGCTTTTTGATGTGCTGCTGGATCCAGTTTGCCAGTATTTTATTGAGGATTTTTGCATCAATGTTCATCAGGGATATTGGTCTAAAATTCTCTTTTTTTGTTGTGTCTCTGCCAGGCTTTGGTATCAGGATGATGTTGGCCTCATAAAATGAGTTAGGGAGGATTCCCTCTTTTTCTATCAATTGGAATAGTTTCAGAAGGAATGGTACCAGCTCCTCCTTGTACCTCTGGTAGAATTCAGCTGTGAATCCATCTGGTCCTGGACTTTTTTTGGTTGGTAGGCTATTAGTTATTGCCTCAATTTCAGAGCCTGTTATTGATCTATTCAGGGATTCAGCTTCTTCCTGGTTTAGTCTTGGGAGAGTGTAAGTGTCCAGGAAATTATCCATTTCTTCTAGATTTTCTAGTTTATTTGCATAGAGGTGTTTACAGTATTCTCTGATGGTAGTTTGTATTTCTGTGGGGTCGGTGGTGATATCCCCTTTCTCATTTTTTATTGCGTCTATTTGATTCTTCTCTCTTTTCTTCTTTATTAGTCTTGCTAGCAGTCTATCAATTTTGTTGATCTTTTCAAAAAACCAACTTCTGGATTCATTGATTTTTTGGAGGGTTTTTTGTGTCTCTATCTCCTTCAGTTCTGCTCTGATCTTGGTTATTTCTTGCCTTCTGCTAGCTTTTGAATGTGTTTGCTCTTGCTTCTCTAGTTCTTTTAATTGTGATGTTAAAGTGTCAATTTTAGCTCTTTCCAGCTTTCTCTTGTGGACATTTAGTGCTATAAATTTCTGTCTACATACTGCTTTAAATGTGTCCCAGAGATTCTGGTATGTTGTATCTTTGTTCTCATTGGTTTCAAAGAACATCTTTATTTCTACCTTCTTTTCGCTGTGTACCCAACAGTCATTCAGGAGCAGGTTATTCAGTTTCCATGTAGTTGAGGGGTTTTGATTGAGTTTCTTAGTCCTGAGTTCTAGTTTGATTGCACCGTGGTCTGAGAGACAGTTTGTTATAATTTCTGTTCTTGTACATTTGCTGAGGAGTGCTTTACTTCCAATTATGTGGTCAATTTTGGAATAAGTGTGATGTGGTGCTCAGAAGAATGTATATTCTGTTGTTTTCGGGTGGAGAGTTCTGTAGATGTCTATCAGGTCTGCTTGTTGCAGAGATGAGTTCAATTCCTGGATATCCTTGTTAACTTTCTGTCTCGTTGATCTGTCTAATGTTGACAGTGGAGTGTTGAAGTCTCCCATGATTATTGTATGGGAGTCTAAGTCTCTTTGTAAGTCTCTAAGGATTTGCTTTATGAATCTGGGTGCTCCTGTATTGGGTGCATATATATTTAGGATAGTTAGCTCTTCCTGTTGAATTGATTCCTTTACCATTATGTAATGGCCTTCTTTGTCTCTTTTGATCTTTGATGGTTTAAAGTCTGTTTTATCAGAGACTAGCATTGCAACCCCTGCTTTTTTTTGTTCTCCATTTGCTTGGTAGATCTTCCTCCATCCCTTGACTTTGAGCCTATGTATGTCTCTGCATGTGAGATGAGTCTCCTGAGTACAGCAGAGTGATGGGTCTTGACTCTTTATCCAGTTTGCCAGTCTGTGTCTTTTAATTGGAGCATTTAGTCCATTTACATTTAAGGTTAATATTGTTATGTGTGAACTTGATCCTGCCATTATGATATTAACTGGTTATTTTGCTCGTTAGTTGATGCAGTTTCTTCCTAGCCTCGATGGTCTTTACATTTTGGCATGTTTTTGCATTGGCTGGTACCAGTTGTTCCTTTCCGTGTTTAGTGCTTCCTTCAGGGTCTCTTGTAAAGCAGGCCTGGTGGTGACAAAATCTCTAAGCATTTGGTTATCTGTAAAGGATTTTATTTCTCCTTCACTTATGAAACTTAGTTTGGCTGGATATGAAATTCTGGGTTTAAAATTCTTTTCTTTAAGAATGTTGAATATTGGCCCCCACACTCTTCTGGCTTGTAGAGTTTCTGCCGAGAGATCTGCTATTAATCTGATGGGCTTCCCTTTGTGTGTAACCCGGCCTTTCTCTCTGGCTGCCCTTAAGATTTTTTCCTTCATTTCAACTTTGGTGAATCTGGAAATTATGTGTCTTGGAGTTGCTCTTCTCGAGGAGTATCTTTGTGGCGTTCTCTGTATTTCCTGAATTTGAACGTTGGCCTGCCCTACTAGGTTGGGGAAGTTCTCCTGGATGATATCCTGAAGAGTGTTTTCCAACTTGGTTCCATTTTCCCCCTCACTTTCAAGCACCCCAATCAGACGTAGATTTGGTCTTTTTACATAATCCCATACTTCTTGCTGGCTTTGTTCATTTCTTTTTCTTCTTTTTTCTTTAGATTTCTCTTCTCGCTTCATTTCATTCATTTGATCTTCAATCGCTGATACTCTTTCTTCCAGTTGATCCAGTCGGTTACTGAAGCTTGTGCATTTGTCACGTATTTCTCGTGTCATGGTTTTCATCTCTATCCGTTCGTTTATGGCCTTCTCTGCATTAATTATTCTGGTTATCAATTTTTCCACTCTTTTTTCAAGATTTTTAGTTTCTTTGCGCTGGGTATGTAATTCCTCCTTTAGCTCTGAGAAGTTTGATGGACTGAAGCCTTCTTCTCTCATCTCATCAAAGTCATTCTCCGTCCAGCTTTTATCCGTTGCTGGCGATGAGCTGCGTTCCTTTGGAGGGGGAGATGCGCCCTTATTTTTTGAATTTCCAGCTTTTCTGCTCTGCTATTTTCCCCATCTTTGTGGTTTTATCTGCCTCTGGTCTTTGATGATGGTGACGTACTGATGGGGTTTTGGTGTGGGTGTCCTTCCTGTTTGTTAGTTTTCCTTCTAACAGTTAGGACCCTCACCTGTAGGTCTGTTGGAGATTGCTTGAGATCCACTCCAGACCCTGTTTGCCTGGGTGTCAGCAGCAGAGGCTGCAGAAGATAGAATACTGCTGAACAGCGAGTGTACCTGTCTGATTCTTGCTTTGGAAGCTTCCTCTCAGGGGTATACTCCACCGTGTGAGGTATGGGGTGTCAGTCTGCCCCTAGTGGAGGATGTCTCCCAGTTAGGCTACTCAGGGGTCAGGACCCACTTGAGCAGGCAGTCTGTCCGTTCTCAGATCTCAGCCTCTGTGTTGGGAGATCCACCGCTCTCTTCAAAGCTGTCAGACAGAGTCGCTTGCATCTGCAGAGGTTTCTGCTGCTTTTGTTGTTGTTGTTGTTGTTGTTGTTTAGCTGTGCCCTGTCCCCAGAGGTGGAGTCTACAGAGACTGGCAGGCCTTGAGCTGCTGTGAGCTCCACCCAGTTCAATCTTCCCAGGACTTTGTTTACCTACTTAAGCCTCAGCAATGGCAGGCACCCCTCCCCCAGCCTCGCTGCTGCCTTGCGGTTAGATCACAGACTGCTGTGCTAGCAATGAGGAAGGCTCTGTGGGCATGGGACCCTCCCGGTCAGGTGTGGGATATAATCTCCTGGTGTGCCCGTTTGCTTAAAGCGCAGTATTGGGGTGGGAGTTACCCGATTTTCCAGGTGTTGTGTGTCTCAGTTCCCCTGGCTAGGAAAAGGGATTCCCTTCCCCCTTGCGCTTCCCAGGTGAGGCGATGCATTGCCCTGCTTCAGCTCTCACTGGTCGGGCTGCAACAGCTGACCAGCACAGATTGTCCCGCACTCCCCAGTGAGATGAACCCAGTACCTCAGTTGATAATGCAGAAATCACCTGTCTTCTGTGTCGCTCGCGCTGGGAGCTGGAGACCGGAGCTGTTCCTATTCGGCCATCTTCACATGTTTCTTAAAACATGGGTTTTAAAACATTAGGCAAAGCTTTTTTGGATTTTCATCATCTGGAGAACATATCAGAAAGCAGGTAGATCTCATCTGATTACCTGTCTTCAAGTGAAGAAACTGACGTTAATCCTGTGGTTTCTCTTGGGGTGAGGAGGGGGGCGTAATGGAGTTACTAAAAAATGGCGCCATTTAAATTCAAGATGAATATTCTGGTTTGTAATGGATTTCCCACTACTATTCCTGAATCATAATACTCACGAAGTTATTCTCAAGCATAGGATGGTCTTATATCTGTCCCTTCTCTAAGTCTTTTCCTTTGGGACTATAGAACATCATATTCTATGATTTACAATCTTACCATAGAATTTAATAGTGATTTTACTACTCAAAAAAAATCATACTGCTTTCTGTCATTAATGTTGCTGCCTTTCCAATGAGTCAAGAAGGACATGAGCATTTTGGGAGGCGAGGCGGGTGGATCACCTGAGGTTAGGAGTTCGAGACCAGCCTGGCCAACATGGTAAAACCCCATTTCTACTAAAAATACAAAAATTAACTGGGCGTGGTGGCACGTGCCTGTAACCCCAGCTACTCAGGAAGCTGAGGCAGGAGAATCGCTTGAACCCAGGAGGCAGAGGTTGCAGTGAGCTGAGATCATGCCACTGCACTCCAGCCTGGGTGACAGAGCAAGACTCCGCTCAAAAAACAAGAAGAAGGACACGAATGATTTCCTAAGGCTACCCCAGATTGCTTCATGAATCAAGGAAGAAATACCCGAATTATGTATTTTCACAAACAAAGTACTAAAACGAAGCCTAAGAAAATAGCACCGATGCCTTTTATTACCACTGACATTTCATACTAAACTGAAATGTTGTACACAATCTTTACAGGATTTTGAATATAGATTTAGAATAATTATTCAGTTCAGTCCATATAATGAACATGCTCTGTCTGAATAAGCTCCCTGAGGACAAGACCATATTCAGCTCTTCTCACTACTGTTGCCTAGCACAGTGTTTTTTTGTTGTTGTTGGTGGTTTTTTTTGTGTGTGTGTGGCTACATAGGTGTATGTACTTATGGGGTACATGAGATGTTATGATACAGGCATGAAATGTGAAATAAGCACATCGCGGGGAATTGGGTATCCAGTCCCTCAAGCATTTATCCTTTGAGTTACAAACAATCCAATTACACTCTTAGTTATTTTAAAATGTACGATTAAGGTTTTATTAACTATAGTCATAATATTGTGCTATCAAATAGTAGGTCTTATTCATTGTTTCTAACTATTTTTTGTACCCATTAACTATACCCACCTCACCCTCAGCCCCTCACTACACTTCCCAGCCTCTGATAACCATCCTTCTACTCTCATGTCCATGAGTTCAATTGTTTTGATTTTAGATCCCACAAATAAGTGAGAACATGTGATGTTTGTCTTTCTGTGCCTGGCTTATTTCACTTAACATAATGATCTCCAGTTCCATCCATGCTGTTGCAAATGACAGGATCTCATTCTTTTGTATGGCCAAATATTACTCCATTGTGTATATGTGCCACATTTCCTTTATCCATTTATCTACTGTTGGACACTTAGGTTGTTTTTCAAATATTTGCAAGCAGTGCTGCAATAAACATAGGAGTATAGATCTCTCTTTGATATACTGATTTCCTTTCCTTTGGGTATATACCCAGCAGTGGTATTGCTGGATCATATGGTAGTTCTATTTTTAGTTTTTTGAAGAACCTCCAACTGTTTTCCTTAGGGGTTATATTAATTTACGCCCCCACTAACAGTGTACAAGGGTTCCCTTTTCTCTATATCCTCACCAGCATTTGTTATTGCCTGTCTTCAGGATATAAGCCATTTTAAGTGGCGTGAGATGATATCTCATTGTAATTTTGATTTGCATTTCTCTGACGATCAATGATGCTGAGCACCTTGTCACATACGTGTTTGCCATTTGTATGTTTTTTGAAAACTTTCTGTTCAAATGTTTTCCATTTTTTGATCAGATTGTTAGACATTTTTTTCTATAGAGTTGTTCAAGCTCCTTATATATTCTGATTATTAATCCTTTTTCAGAAGAGTAGTGTGCAAATATTTTCTCCCATTCTGTGGGTTGTCTCTTCATTTTGTTGATTGTATCCTTTGCTGTCCAGAAGCTTTTTAACTTGTTTTGATCCCATTTGTCAATTTTTGCTTTGGTTGCCTGTGCTTGTGGGGTATTGCTCAAGAAATCTTTAGCCAGACAAATGTCCTGGAGATTTTCCCCAATGTTTTCTTGTAGTAGTTTCATACTTTGAGGTCTTATATTTTAAGTCTTTAATCCATTTTGATTTGATTTTTTATATGGTGAGAGATGGGGGTCTAGTTTCATTCATCTGTATATGAATATCCAGTTTTCCCAGCACCATTTGTTGAAGAGACTGTCTTCTCCCCACTGCATGTTCTTAGAACCTTTGTTAAAAATCAGTTCACTGAGGTGGGGTGTGGTGGCTCACGCCTGTAACCCCAGCACTTTGGGAGGTTAAGGCAGGCAGATCACGAGGTCAGGAGATGGAGACCATCCTGGCTACACGGTGAAACCCCGTCTCTACTAAAAATACAAAAAATTAGCCAGGCGTGGTGGCACACATCTGTAGTCCCAGCTACTTGGGAGGCTAAGGCAGGAGAATCACTTGAACCTGGGAGGCAGAGGTTGCAGTGAGCTGAGATCGCACCGCCGTAGTCCAGTCTGGGCAACAGAGTGAGACTCTGTCTTAAAAAAAAAAAAAAAAAAAAAATGAGTTCACTGTAGGTGTGAGATCGCACCGCCGTAGTCCAGTCTGGGCAACAGAGTGAGACTCTGTCTTAAAAAAAAAAAAAAAAAAAAATGAGTTCACTGTAGGTGTGTGGATTGTTTCTTGGTTCTCTATTCTGTTCCATTAGTCTGTGTGTCTATTTTTACGCTAATACCATGCTGCTTTGGTTACTATACCTCTGTAATATAATTTGAAGTCAGATAATATGATTCCTCCAGTTTTGTTCTTTTTGCTTAGATTGTTTTTGGCTCTTTTGGCTCTTTTGTGGTTCCATATAAACTTTAGGATTGTTTTGTTTTATTTCTAAAAGGAATGTCATTGGTATTTTGATAGGGATTGCACTGAATCTAGATTAGCTCATTGTTTTGAACTCAACAGGCTCTCAAACATTTGCTAGATAAATAAGCAAGTTAATTACATATGGTAAAACTCTGTTCTAAAATGTGGCTCATTGTGATACATATTAAATAGAATACAAACTAAGGTTGATCTCTCAAAACATAAGCTATACATGCTAAAGTTCAATATAACAAGTAATCTTTAAGGCCTTCTAATTTCATTCTTATAACAAGAGCCCATTACAATTAATTTCCTACTATTACCATTCATTGAGACAGAGTTTCCCAGAGTTTATGCTCATTTGGGTCAGTCTTCTATTTATTCTATATCTACAGCACCATATTTTAAGAAATGGTATAATCTGAAAGTGTTGTCGAGTCATGAAAGATAAATTTAAATTCATTTAGTTAGTATTATGTATTTTGATCCCTTAAAAATTGAGGACCTAAATATTGTTATACTCAGTTAATTACATTAACCAGAATGGAAACGTGAATGGTTATATTTTACTGATGACTAAATTAAGAGGGCTCTGCTGATTTATACAGTGTCTCAGAATTAACTATAATAACATCCTCTTTACATCAAAGCTGGTTATGATAATTAAAATGACAGTCCTTTTTTGACAGTTCTACTGTACGCCTTTAAGGAGCTTCTAAACTGATAGGAGAAGCCAGGCAATCAACAACCAGAGACCCAAGTGAGATGATGATATAAAGTTACATACTAAAGAAAAAAGTGGTGGCAAAGAAAGTCGGAGGAAGGAAAAGGTTATTGGGATCAATCAAATTAAATTAAACATTTAGTTTCTGGTGTCACATCACCAGAAATTAAATGTTTAAATAGTGACCTACAAAAAGTCTCACTCCAGTGTGATATGTGACCTAAATTAAGTGCTTTGCTAAGCAAAGTTTGTTTAAAACCCTTTTACATTGGTCAAAAATACTAGTCAGGTACCAAAGACTGAAATTACTGAATATCATTTTTCTTTATACCACTATCTCATTTTTAAAAAGGTTGTGAGTATAGTTAGTAAATAAATGAACTTGCAGGAAGTTGTTGCCCTTGGTAAGGTCATTGAATTTTAGACTTTAAGAAAGAAATAGTGATACAAAAACTAAGGATGGGTAAATTAATTTTAATGGTCTAAGAGCCATCATATTCATCATTCATAAAATTAACAAATAATACCTTTTGAGATATCAACTACTACTCATTGCAATACTGGTAGTGAAAAGTTATTATTTCTTCATTCCACCTAAGAATAACATAGTAACACTTGAACTTCTAACACAGACCAATCAACAGATATTTTTCCAGTGCTTAAAAAGCACAGATTACAGTGTACAAAACACTAAACTATTAGTTATTTGAAATATGCTACTTGAGCCAAACTAAGATATTTGTCCATTTGGGAGGTTAAGGCAGGCAGATCTGGGAAGCACTGGAGTAGGGGACAGAACAGGTTTGTTTGTTTGTTTGTTTGTTTGGGAGAAGAAATAACATGACATCTATCTGCAATTTCTCTGAATCATGGAGAGACAAGTAATGTTATTATTCTGTGATCATTAAATAGCATAACCAGACCAGGAATGGTAGCTGACACTTATAATCCCAATGCTTTGGGAGGCCAAGGCAGGAGGGTTGCTTGAGGCCAGGGGTTTGAGACCAGCCTGGGCAACAAAGTGAGACTTCTTCTCTACAGAAAAATGTTAAAAAAAAAAAAAAAGTAGGTGGCCATGGTGGTGCACCCTTGTAGTCCTAGCTACCTGGGAGGCTGAGACAGGAGAATCGCTTGAGACCAGCAGTTTGAGGCTATAATGAACTATGATCATGCCACTGAACTCCAGCCTGGGCAACAGAATGAGACTATGACTCTAAAAAAAAAAAAATCATAACCAAATACTGTCTGAATTTGCTTCCAATTGCATTCCCTGGAGAAAGCTTTCACAGAAAAGTAACCATCTATTCTAGATGTCCTGTGTCGTAAGCTTCTCTATCCTTATCATTTCTATCCCTGGAAATAATAAGTAACCTATGGATTCCTTAAAAGTATCAAGTTGAGATGGTTGTAAATGCTGAGAAATAAGATGAAGGAAAGATTGTATGCAGGGCAAGCCATGATGGTGTCATTTAGAGGCTGAATCAAGAACAGAAAAATCCACTCTTCCTACACTTTCCAATGCTTACTAAGAAGCTGAATTAAGTGGCCTCAGCTTAGGTGGCATTTTCTTGCTTCTAACAATATAACTTGAGCATCAGCATTTAAAATGTCCTCACTCTGCCATGTTTATTAAAAGCAAATGATAACAAACATGACATGAACGTGAAAAGGTCAATTTCTATGTGTTTTTGCATTTGTCATATTATAAGAGAAAACTGTTAATAGTTGATAAATATGTTCAAAAACATTCCTGAGGCTCATAAAAATAAATCCATCTCTTTTCTATTTGAAAAAGAAAATACGTTGTTTGAAATAAAATATTTGAAACAAAAGCTACTGATAATGAAGTCTTCTTCAACAAACTGCAAGTACAGATGAAAAGATACATGTGAAAAAAACTGTTAATGCAACAATGAAATAACAGCTCAAGAAAGTAATAGAAACGATGTAACAAAGCAGTATGTGGTTAATTGACCAAAATCGACCTGATGTCCATAAGCACAGACATTAGATATTATAGGACTCAAAGGAAAAGGATGATCACACATTAGGCATAGGTAGTTTGGGAAGTTCTCCATGAAAGAGGTGGGCTGTGGACTGGGTCTGAAGAAGGATAAGCAGGTTTAGGGTAGGTGGAAAGGCATTTCATATGGGTGGAACAGCAAAAGCAGAAGTGCAAACACAAGTGGGAAAACACAATGCGGGAGACAATAAGGAAAGTAATTTTCTCCCTAGGAGAGGTATTAGCAGCTAAACAGAACTGCTGCTACCAAGCTAGAACAGTAAAGACTTTAAACTCTCTAGGCAGGGCAGTCATTGCTGGTTTGATGTAGCAGTAGCGTGAATCTTTGGATCTGGATATCTGGAGATGATTGCACTGTCCAGACACTGAAATCATGGGTACCTGTGGACTAATGGCAGTGGGGTATGCATGAATGTGAGAATGCAGAGTAAGTTGTCTCTTAACTGGTGACAGACTGTGAACAAGATTGGGAGTGGTGGCATAAAATACTTTGTGAACAACAACTGGATATGTGGGGCTTTCCAAGGGAGAAGAGAAGATGGTCTAGGACTGATCCTGAGAAAAGCTCACATGTACAGAACAGCAGAAAGAAGGTAACAGAGACGTTACTTTCCCCTCTGATTTGAACCTCCCTCTGAAAAACCAGTCCGCACTGTGCAATGTGGAGAGACAGACAACAAGGGTTTTTCTTGAAGAATAAAATCCAATATGACTTTACTCTTCACTCTTCCGACCCTGTGTTATTGAGGGAGAAGGGGTAATGGTCAGTTTGAATAATTTATATATACAGACATATATTATATATTAAATATACATACAGTATATATTTAATATACATTAAATATATGCATACATTAAATATATATACATACAGTATATATTTAATATACACATATACAGTGTATATATTTAACACACATGTGTATATATTATATATACTGATGCATATATATGTGTATATGTACAGTATACAGATATGTACTATATACATATATACTGTATACATGTGTACTATATACATATATGTATACTGTATGCATATATGTACATATATATTTAATATTGATATAATTGGAATGTAAGTAAAAATGGCCATCCAGAATTGAACTGAGAGAACTTAGGACAAAATCAAAGTTTAAGGATACTGAATTACAGCTTGGGACAGAGCTGAATTACAGACGTGAGACAACTGGATATGTGGGGCTTTCCAAGCGAGAAGAGAAGATGGTTTAGGATTGATCCTGAGAAAAGCTCACATGTACAGAAAAGCAGAAAGAAGTTAATAGAGACATTACTTTCCCCTCTAATTTGAACCTCCCTCTGAAAAACCAGTCTGCACTGTGCAATGTGGAGGAGGGAAAGACAACGAGGATTTTTCTTGAAGAATGAAATCCAATATGACTTTACTCTTCACTCCTCAGCTACATAGTGGTAGAACAATTTGAAATCATTTATTTGACCAGATGGCTAATGTTGTTTAACAGTACAATTAACTAATAAATAATTGTAAAGCACTTTGTAAATATAAAGTGCTACATAAATGTTTCATAATAACATTAAACAAGAGACTTAAGTTACATTTTTATATTCAAGTATTTTATTGGTATCTCAGGAGAAATGCCAAGAATATGATCAAATACCATTATTACAGTCTGTGTTTGAAAAATACAGCAAAGTGATTATAGGAAAACAAAAGCAACCTTGGCCATGCTAGGATGAACAGAGTGGACTAGCATGAAACATTTCCCTCATGAAAAACAAGAGGGAATGACCACATGATCATATACATATATATATGTATATGTTGTAATATTTACTTATTGGGATTTATTTATTGCAATATTATATTATTTATTGATTGACAGAAAAGATAATTTACCAGATAAAAAAATGTGAAAGACACAAAGAGCGTGAGAAAGCACATCAAGGTAGGAGCTCTGAGGAAACCACCTGACACAAGCAGAATCTTACAAAATAAGAGTAACATTCTATGAAGGACTAAAATTTATGGCTCATCCACTATTTACAACGATGCATTGAGATACATTGGTATACATTGTTGGTATATGACAATGTACACCACTAGCACCCCCTATTTTGCATATAAGAGAACTGATGCACAGAGAGATTAAGAAATGTATTCAATATCACACAGCTAGTAGGCAGAGTCGGGATTCAAGCCTAGACAGGATGGTTCCAATGTCTACTGGGAAGAATCTGGCAGAGGTTTTATTACCCCAATAATATAAGACAGGTGGAGCCATACTCCTTCCTCCTGCCTCAGATCGAGGATATGAGGGCTGAAGCTGCAGCAATCATATTGG
Organism: Chlorocebus sabaeus; assembly: GCF_047675955.1. Lineage (NCBI taxonomy): Eukaryota > Metazoa > Chordata > Mammalia > Primates > Cercopithecidae > Chlorocebus > Chlorocebus sabaeus. Next base: position 3,116,517 of record NC_132907.1, read on the forward strand.
GACCATGAGGTAAAGGACAAGAGAACCACAGAGACATCAGCCCTGCTGTTGTTAAACTACTTAACCTATGCAAGCAATCACCCACCTCTGCATTCTTATTATATGAAGACAATAACCCTCTATTTGTGTAACTGACCACATCCAGGACTTCTCCTGCTTGCAAGCTTAACCATTATGCCAAATCATCATCATCATCATCAAAATAGTTATCGCTTGCTGAGTGCTTGCTATAAACGAGGCACTAATTTATGTTTTATGTGTGTTTAATCTCTTCTACCTTATTCCAACTCTGTGAAGCAGGCACTATTATTATTAGCATTCTAAAAGGAAACTGAGGCACTGTTTTATCTGGGTTGCCCAAGGCCACACTGCTTATAAGGGATTTAAATCCAGCACCCTAACTTCTAAACCCTCATTCTGCAGCAAACAGTATTCTAAACAGTCTGAAAGACTAAAACTATTTCAATTAAAATCAGAAATTAGATAGGGATTCTTCCTATTTTAGTATACCTATTCTTATTCAGTATGACTTGGAGATTCAAAAGCCAATGTTTCTCAGTGGGGATATATTGACATTTTGGGAAGACAACTCTTCATTGTGCAGGATTGTTGCACATTAAAGATGTTGCCATCTGTGTTGTCTAGGTCCTAGCAGAAGCACTCTCTAGATATAGTGTCAGCCAAAAATACCCTCCATGTTTCCCCATAGGGAGGCAGTGTGGCCCCAGTTAAGAACTATCATTCTAGCACAAATTTGGCAAACTTCCTCCAAAAAAAAAGTCCAAATAGTAAATATTTTAGGCTTTACAGGACATGCAGTCTTAGTCTGTCTCAATTGCAACTACTAAACTCTGACATTATTGAGTGAGATCAGTCATTGACAGTACATAAACAAATAAGGGGGCCTGTGTTCCAAGGTGAACATATTTACACATGAGAAAGAACCCCGAAGCACCAAGGGGTTAAAAAACTTGCCTGGGGTGATTCATCTAGGAAGTTTACATTCAGAGTCAACACAAAGGTGGAGTGACTCTAGGGCCTGTGCTCTTATTCAGAACACTATTGATTTCGGGTATTTTAAATGTTTTTCTCTCAGTAAAAGGCAGGGTAAATGCCTCAAAGACCTTCTCACCCTCCAGACTCTGGCCCTCCTCATCTGTCTGGTGTCAGCTGCTCCTTCCTGCAGTACAGGCCCCCCAAGATTTGCTTCTGTGACAGCTTGGACCAGTGCTACCAGGGATATACCTCATGCTTTACTACGCATGTCCCTAATAGAGGCTCTCCTGGTTGGCTCTAACACACAGTCATCCTTGAAACCTCCCCAAATGTAAGATTTTATGAAACTGATCACTAGAATAGTTGTTCACTGATCTGTGACTGTTTTTATTTTTCAAACCTCAAGGTCTCATTGTGGGTGAGCAAAAACAGAAAGGTCTTAGCTCATGGTATGGCACATGGAAAAGCTCTGTAATATGTGCTAATATTAATAAAACATACAGAGTAGCAAGTAGATATCTCTGCTTGAGGAATGAATATGTGTGTAAATTCAGGAACATGCATCAAGGCTAAGAACAACCAAGTCAATCAGAGTGGTACAAATGAGCAAAGTTGTAACTGCTGATTCTGTTAGAGTATGTCAGTCTAGGCTTTAGAGTCCCTATTGTGCTTGCCTAGGAAAAGGGACCCGTATCTAACCACCCAGGAGCCATACAGATGGAGCCAATTCCAGAAGACAGTTAACATCATGGTGCAGATCAGTGTAGTCTCATGAGACTTTACTGGTAATCAGTGTCTAAGACACACAATAGTCATTGCCACCAGCTGTGGGGGCCAGGCTGCAATTCTTCTACAATAGTAGGCAGGTGGGGAATTCAACAATAATATAAAAGGGCAGGCTACCAAAATTAGGAAAAACAAAAATATAATTACCTCATAATGCTTTTTGGGAGGAACCAGAATATGCTGCTTCCAACATTTTCTGGCTTCTGTAGGGTATGCTTTTTCCACCACAGATATTAAATATATTAGGGGAAATTAGGAGTAAAGATTTTTAACAGATTGCCCATCCAATTATGTTTAACAAATTGGTAGATTCTTTTCTCTTTCAGTATTTTTTTTTAACAGAATTGACTTGTCGTGTTTGCATTGTGTTAACAAAACCCAAAACCATGATGGAATTAAAGAAAAACTTCTCTTAAGAACTTATAGATGTGAAATATAACAATGTTTGTGATAAATACACATTTCAAGTCTCTAATGCTTTCACTCAATATGAGTAAAACTATTACGGAAAATGTAGTTTTAATATTATTTTTTCATCCATTTTTGTCATCATTTTTTATCCTCTTATGAAATGATTTCTTCTTACTAAGCACAGAGCAAATATAATAAGGTTGTGGTAGGTAAATAACTTTGCCTAATATCATTAATTACTAACAGCTCAATTATACTGTGAAGTGCCTATAATTGTCATGAAGCTTCAAAAATCCTTATCATGAATTCTATTATGTATATGATTCATTTAAATTACATTAATTATACGGATTTTTAATGAAGCAGAGAGACTACTTTCAATTTTCACAAGCAGAGACAATGATCAAAATATTTATGTGCATATTACATACTTTATTCTGTTGACATTCATAAAATAATTCATTTACTCAGACAATATTAGCACCTTTACATGGGAGGGAAAAAAGGCAAATCTAATTTTTCATGTTTGGATTTCTTTTAAGATTATATGATCCTTACAGGGTTATTTTATGTAATATCTAGCACAATTTGGGCAATATTTTTTAGAAAGTAAAATATTTAAACTTTTTTTTTTTTTAAACCAGTAATTTGTATTAGCTGTAAATGGTTTTTAAACCATGGTTGTTAATTCCATTTGAAAGTCCAGAATCCAGAGCCTTATTCTCTGAGTTCAAATACAAAGATATGCAGGCCAGTGATTTTAACATTCTGTACCTCAGCTTAGTAATCTGTAGAACAGGAATAATAACATTTTTTATTGAGAATTTAAAGAGTGATATGTGAAGTGTTTAAAAGAATGCTTAACCATTAGTTAATGCTATATAAAAGTATTTTCCATTATTTATTTTCCTGCTTGGGAGAAGCTCAATTTAACATGAATATTAGTGATACCCAATTTCGCCCATATAAAATGGGTAGGGAGAGCTTTTTATCATTAAACTTCCATGAAAGCAGTGTAAGAAAATCCTGTGGGCTAAATTGTAAATCCCAAAATACTGACTTCCCTTGTGATGTGGCTTTGAATAGTGTGGCAGTGAAAAACTTTTTTTCATTCATGTTGTTATTAAAACCTGTTAGATCAACGACTTAACTTCAACCATATGGAAACATGGAGAAACTAAGGCAGCCAAAAATAGCAGTTTTTAGATCCAGACAAGTTTGAGGCTAGGAAATGAGGAGAATCGTAGGCAGAGGGTGAAGCAGAAATATAAATTGAAACCAAGTGTCACTTTTCAGATAATCCTTTTTCTTTTCTCCATATTTCCCCTCCTTCTTCATCTCATATATATCACTGCTGGGACTGACCAGGCATACTGAACTCAGCACTCCAAAAAGGAAACGTGTATAGGAACAGACATCCTACTATGAGATCTTTATGGAAAATCCAAGGCCAGGCATGGTGGCTCACACCTGTATTCCCAGCACTTTGGGAGGCTGAGGCAGTAGGATCAGTTGAGCCCAGGAGGTCAAGACCAGCCTGGGCAACATAGGGGAGACCCTGTCTCTACAAAAAATTAAAAAATTGGCTGGGCATGGTGGTGTGCACCTATAGCCCCAGCTGCTTCGGAGGCTGAGGCAGGAAGATCACTTGAGCCCAGGTCAAGGCTGCAGTGAGTCATAGTTGTGCCACTGTACTCCAGTCTGGGTAACAGAGGGAGACCCTGTCTCAAAAACAAAACAAAACAAAACAAAACAAAACACACACACACACAGAAAATACAGTTGCTTTCTTTTCATCATTCAAGCAAAACCAGAAAATTCCACCCTAAATTCATGTGTAACAGACTATTTGTTGTCTGGGAGTTTGGATTATAACACAATGAGGGGTTCTGGAGAACATTCAGTGAGTAGCTGCTTGTTTGTTATTAGAAATCCTATCCTGCTGAAGCCTTTATGGCAGAAGATCTTTTAGACTGTATCAGCATTGGCTTTAAAACCCTTTTGTAACATTACGTCATGGTGGACAGCTTAGGGAGGGACAGAAATAAGAGTAGAGGAGAATGAAACTGTTAGAATGCTGGATTCAGTATACTCTGGGCAGTCCTGGGCAGTCCTGGGGAGGTGGAAAGCGTGGATAGGAAGGAAGAAGTAAGTGTGCTCGGGTTATTGTGATGGTATTTACTTTGTAAGATTATATTTATATGTATGTAGTTGGAGAGTCTAAGATTTTATTCTGTATCTCTTAATCATCCAGAATTAGAAAGTCTTTAATCTCTTTTTTTTTAGTAAATGTTATTTGGAACCTTGCTAACAATTTGCCACTTTTCTAGAGTGGTTGAACTTGATTGCTTCAAATCTGATCTTATTTCAAGAAATAGACTGACCTGCCCTTATGGTATACCCAAGTAAGCTTGATGTTCTTCTTTCTGCTAAAGTCTTCCTGGCAAGCCTCCCTGCAACTTAAAACCACTAAATCCGATTAATCAGTGAAGGAAACAATACTATGAAAAATACTTGCTTATTAGTTGCTAATTCTAGATTTTATTTATATGTGTATTTTCATAGGCCACATACATTCTTGAAATACAGAAACCTCATTTGAAACAGTTCTTTAAAAACTATCCTGAAGTGGAGCTGATTTCACTCTACTTTCGTCTCCCACTCTCCTGGCCCACTCCGCGGAGGCAGTGCCAATGAATCGTATTACCCAAGAGGCAGTCAGTGAAGAATAAACAAGTGGAAACAGATGACTCAATAAGCCAATGATTACATATTCAAGCCTTATTAACTGAGTGTTGACCTGTGGTTTGAAAGTTACAAAAATGCTAAGACGTGATTTTTCTTTTAGGTGGGAAATGAAGAAGGATGAAACACTACAAGAGGAAGAAAAAGCAATGCTGGAGCACTTAAAACAAATTTGCACCCCACAGAACTCTTCTGCCTCAGATAACACAGAGGAACAGTAATCTGCAGAAAACAGCAACAGCTTTATTTTAGGAAACAATCCCATGTAATGGAGTAGGATTTTTACCATAGTCAGAATGGACCTCATATGTGCTGTGAAGCATGAAACCAATGACTGAGTAATCTCTGTACTGAAAAGGAATACAGCACATAAAGAATAAAGTGTTACATATCTTTTTTATTTTAAAAATAATTTCAAATGTTTTTCTTTCCTCAATCTTTCTCTTTATATGATATAACTGCTGCCATCTCGTGTTCCCTTTGAATTATTTTTTTCTCCTTTCAGTCTTGAAGTATCTATGACAACAGGCAAAAATGTTCAGAAAATTTTTAAAGGATTTTTGAAATGCAACATTTGGATGTTAAGTTGAGTGGAGTCACATAGCCCCGTGAGGTCATCTGAAATTTTTAATTTAATTTTGTTGTAGCTGTAGCCCAAGTCCCAATCTTAATTGCCTTACCCACAATTGTGCCAACTTTCCTCATTCAATTTATCTAATTACAGTTAAAAAAAAAAAAAAAAGGCATTCTCCTGAACTATAACTTTAGTCACACCTCTGCTTGTAGTGGTTTTCAGTCTTCCTCCTAAAACAGAATCAAACTTCTACTTATACATATTCAGGTCCTATACCAAATGGCTCCATGTTCAGACAATTGCCTGCCATCCTCTTGGTTCAAGTCACATGCTTGCCATGTTTTCCCAACCAGAATCCATCTTTCTTCCAAATTTAGGCTCAAAACTAATACCAGCAATCTTTACCCCAAAGCTCATTAGCTCATATAATGTGTTACTTAAAAAATTTTTCATTATATTGCTAGACACACACACACACACACACACACACACACACACACACACACACATATAAAGAAAACAGAACAGGCTCTAGTACCCTCTCTGCTAAGAACAATTATAGATATTTATTATTTCCTTCCTATCAGTGCCTGATATTAGTTTATAAAGACCTTGAAGATCTTATTATATAATATGAAGTCTCCCTTTATAACTCCCTGTATGCCTGCTACAGTATTATTTCATCAAGGGGCCAGTTAACGAACACAATCGATTAAATAGCTGCTAATGAAAGAAAAAGACAACAAAGAGAATTGCATGGTTGGGCAGTCTAAGAATGTCTGGGAGAAGCCTTATATCTTTTTTTTTTTTTTTTTTCATTTTAGACATGGGGTCTCGCTCTGTTGCCTAGAACGTAGTGCAGTGGCATGATCGTAGTTCACTGTAACCTCAAACTCATGGGCTCAAGCAATACTCCTGCCTCAGCCTCCTGAGTAGCTAGAACTACAGGTGTGTGCCACCACACCTGGTTCATTTTTTAAATGTTTTTTGTAAAGATGAGGTCTCACTATGTTGCTCAGGCTGGACTTGAACTCCTTGCCTCAAGTGATTCTCCCACCTAGCTAGAACTACAGTTGTGTGCCACCACACCTGGTTCATTTTTTAAATGTTTTTGTAGAGATGGGGTCTCACTATGTTGCCCAGGCTGGACTTGAACTCCCTGCCTCAAGTGATCCTCCCACCTCTGTCTCTCAAAGCACTGGAACTATAGGCATGAGCGACCACACCAGGCCCAGAAGCCTTACATCATGGGCTATTTTAGAGCATATGACATCAAACTTCATGTTTTCTGATGTTCTCAGATATATAATAAATTGTCCGTACTCCCACATCCTGTGATTTTTATAAAATATGTGTAGGCTACATGATTTCCAAAGGAAAGTACTCATGCATTTTTCAAAGAGTAAAAGCTTGGGGTGCAGAGGAGGCCACATTAGGAAATCTCTTACATTTTTTCTTTAAATAAAAATACATAAATGGCCATGTAGACAGCTGCCTGCCAAATAACACATTTTATTTTTAAAAAATGTACTTTAGTTGGCCAGTATAATCATAAACCAAGTGTTTTTAAGATTTGGTTGAAGTAATTTCTAAAAATTCTGTGAAGACCATTTAGAAAATGGTAGGAAAATTTTATGGGAACTGGACATTCCATCCAATCTGATCTTTAAACAGGTTAGTATAACAATCAACGTAAGGCAACAGTTGACTTTATTCCTTCAGCTAAGTGGTGGTCTATGTACTAAATCTGCCTAATTGTGCTTCATTAGACTAGATGCAAAAATGGAAAGTTAAAAATAAATTAATCCAATAAACCAAATATAACATCTTATAAAGTTATAGGATTTCACATTTGGATTGTCTTCTAATATATCTAAAGGTCATCTTTTAAAGTTATTATTATTTAATTCATATATTCCTGTACTAATCCTGGAAAGTAATTTTGTTCCTCCAGAAAAAATATTTTCTGTGGCTTCCTTTTGAAAGGAAAGAAGTATAGTAAGGGGAGAATGGGATGAGTTTAAAGGAAGAGAAAAGTAGTAGAGAAAGTGGGCTTGCAGTTGAATTCTATTCTGTGCTTGTTCAGTGAATTTATTATAGCCATAAGTGCAATAAAGTTTATAATTGAAAGTGTTGAGTGACAAGTCATTGATTTATCAGATTATTTTAACTTTATATGCAATACGTTTTTTTAAGAATAATAAGAAGTGGTATTTCAAAAAGGTTTTTGTTTCTCATATTTGTATGAGTTAACAACAGGAATGAAGCCTAACAGTTTATATCTCCCCATATGCTTATTACAAAAATATTATCTTCCTATAAAGTATGATCTTCCTTCTGTGTTCTGTTTAACTGTATTTTATGTAATTATATAGAGATACCTATTTTATTAATGGTTTAGCAGTTACTATGTGAAATAGTATGAATTAATTTTTAAATAAATTATAAATAATATTGTCTATTTCAGATATTTTACATTTTTGCCATCTCTACCAAACACTATTATAGAACTACCAACCAAAGAATGGATAAAAGAAATCAATTGTTTTGTTTAACAAGATGTGCCTACTCATAATGTCCTATTACCCCAGTTTATATATACCTGGGTCAAAGAAAGTTTCAAGTAGTTCATAATTATCATTCCTTACTATAAAAAAATTTAAGATTTTTAATACCTCCCTTTAAAATTGAAATGTTTCATAGAAAAAAAAAAAACCCAGCTGTATTCAACCTTAAAAAGAAAGGAATTTCTGTCATATGCTGCAACATGGATGAACCTTGATCACATTATGCTAAGTGAAATAAGCCAGTCCCTAAAAGACAAATAATGTGTGATTCCACTTACATAAGGTATCTAAAGTAGTCAAATGCAGAGGGGCGGGGGAGGAGGAAAAGGGGAATGGTTGTTCAAAGTGTACAGAGTTTCAGATTTATGAGATGACAAAGTCTGGAGATCTGTTTCACAAGAATGTGAATACACTTAACACAACTAAACTGTATACTTCAACATGGTTAGGAGAGATTGCTGAGAAAGCAGCTTCAAGATGGCTGACTAGCTACATTTGCTACTCACCTCTTCCACAAAGAAGAACCAACATAGCGAGTAGATAACCACACTTCGAATAAATGATCTAAGAGAGAATACTGGAATTCAACAGAGAAGTGTCAGAAAACATTAGAACAAGGAAGGAGAGAGGTGAGGCAGCCTGCTCAGCCAGGATTGACCGGAAGCCCAGAGAGACTTCCTGGTCGAGAAAAGGGTGAGAGACCTCTAGCAGTGCACACTCCCACTACAGGTTACTGCAAACCAAGCCATGGGAGAGCCCTTTGACCCACGTGGACTCTGAACCAACATAGGGAGATGCTTGGAAACCAAAATTAGCCCGGCATGGTGGCACATGCCTGTAATCCCAGCTACTCAGGAGGCTGAGGCAGGAAAATCGCTTGAACCCAGTATGCGGAGGTTGCAGTGAGCCCAGATCGCGCCACTGCATTCCAGCCTGGGTGACGCAGCAAGACTCGGTCTCAAAAATATATAAATAAATAAATAAATAAATAAATAAATAAATAAATAATCCTATCAAAAATTAGGTGAATATCAATAGATATTTCTCAAAAGAAGACATACAAATGGCCAACAGGTATGTGAAAATATGCTCAACATCACTAATCATCAGGGAAATGCAAATCAAAACCACAATGAGATATCATCTTACCCCAGTTATAATGACTATTATTAAAAATATGAAAAACGAGATGTTGGCAAGAATGCGGGGAAAAGGGAAAATTTTGTGGATTATTATTTTATTTTACTTTATTAATTGTGTGGGTACATAGTAGGCATATATATTTATGGGATACATGAGATGTTTTGATATAGGCATGCAATGCACAATAATCACATAATGGAGAATGGAGTATCCATCTCCTCAAGCTTTTATCCTTTGTATTGCAAATAATCCAATTACATCATTTTAGTTATTTTTAAAACATACAATTATTATTGACTATAGTCACCCTGTTGTGCTATCAAATAGTAGGCCTCATCCATTCTTGCCATTTCTTTTGTACCCATTAACCATCCACATGTACCCCTAATCCCCAACAACCCTTCCCAGGCTCTAGTAACTGTCCTTCTATTCTCTATGTCCATGCGTTCAATTGTTTTGATTTTTAGATTCCACAAATAAGTGAGAACATGTAATGCTTGTCTTTCTGTGCCTGGATTATTTCACTTATCATAATGATCTCGAGTTCCATCCATGTTGTTGCAAATGATAGAATCTCATTCTTTTTATGGTTGAATAGTACTCCATTGCATATATGTACCACATTTCCTTTATCCATTTGTCTGTTGACGAACACTTAGGTTGCTGCCAAATCTTAGCTATTGTGAATAATGCTGCAACAAACATGAATGCAGATATCTCTTCCATAGACTGATTTCATCTCTTTTGGATATATACCCAGTAGTGGAATTGCTGGATCATATGATAGCTCTATTTTTAGTTTTTTGAGGAGTGTCCAAACTTCTCCATAGAGGTTGTACTAATCTACATTCCCACCAACAGTGTATGAGAGTTCCCCTTTCTCCACATCCTCGTCAGCATTTGTTATTGCCTGTTTCTTTTCTTTCTTTCTCTCTCTCTCTCTTCTTCTTTCTTTCTTTCTTTCTTTCTTTCTTTCTTTCTTTCTTTCTTTCTTTCTTTCTTTCTTTCTTTCTTTCTTTCTTTCTTTCTTTCTTCTTTCTATAAGCCATTTTAACTGGGGGGAGATGATATCTCATTGTAGTTTTGATTTGTATTTCTCTGATGATCAATAATGTTGAGCATCTTTTCATATGCCTGCTTGCCATTTTTATGTCTTCTCTTGAGAAATTTATATTCAAATATTTTCCCATTTTTTAATGGATTATTAAAATTTTTCCTACAGAGTTGTTTGAGCCACTTATATATTCTGGTTATTAATTCCTTGTAAGATGCATAGTTTGCAAATATTTTCTCCCATTCTGTGGATTATCTCTTTACTTTGTTAGTTGTATCCTTTGCTGTGCGGAAGCTTTTTAACTTGTTTTGATCCCATTTGTCAATTTTTGCTTAGGTTGCCTGGGCTTATAGGGTATTACTCAAGAAATCTTTTCCCAGTGCAATGACCCGGAGAGTTTCTCTAATATCCTGGAGAGTTTCTTGTAGTAGTTTCACAGTTTGAGGTCTTAGATTTAAGTCTTAAATCCATTTTGATTTTATTTTTGCATATGGTGAGAGACGGGGGTCTAGTTTCATTCTTCTGCATATGGATAGCTGGTTTTCCCAGTAGCATTTATTGAAAAGACTATCCTTTCCCCCAGTGTGTTCTTGGCATCTTTGTCAAAAATGCGTTCGCTGTAGGTGTGTGGATTTGCTTCTGCGTTCTCTAATCTATTTATTGGCCTGTGTGTCTATTTTTATGCCAGTACCATTGCTGTTTGAGTTACCATAGCTCTGTAGTATAATTTGAAGTCAGGTAATGTGATTCCTTCAGTTTTGTTCTTTTTGCTTAAGATAGGTTTGGCTATTCTGGGTTTTTTTGTGGTTCCATATCAATTTCATGATTCTTTATTCTATTTCTGTGAAGAATGTCATTGGTATTTTGATAGGGATTGCATAGAATTTGTAGATTGCTTTGGGTACTATGTAAATTTTAACAATATTGAATCTTTCAATCCATGAACATATAATATCTCTTTCCGTTATTTTGTGTCCTCTTCAATTTCTTGCATCCATGTTTTATAATGTTCATAGTAGAGATCTTTAACTTCTTTGGTTATGTTAAACTCTTGGCTATTGTAAATGGGATTACTTTTTGGATTTCTTTTCAGATTGTTCCTTGTTGGCACATAAAAATTCTACTCATTTTTGTATGTTGCTTTTGTTTCCTGTAACTTTACTGAATTTGTTTATCAGTTTTGGTAGGTTTTTTGGTGGAGTCTTCAGAGTTTTCCAAATATAAGACAGTATAATCAGCAAACAAGGATAATTTGACTTCTTCCTTTCCAATTTGGAAGCCCTTTACATCTTTCTCTTGTCTGATTTCTCTAGCTAGCACTTCCAGTACTATGTTAAATAACAGTACTAAATGTGGACATCCTTGTCATGTTCTAGATCTTAGAGGAAAGGCTTTCAGTTTTCCCCATTCGGTATAATTACTAGCTGTGGGTCTGTCATATATGGCTATTATTATGTTGAGATATAGTTTTGGTATTTGGTTTTGGTATTAGGGTAATACTGGTCTCATAGAATGGGTTTGGAACTATTTCCTCCTCCTCTAGTTTTCAGAATAATTTGAGGAGGATTGGTATTAGTTCTTCTTTAATGTTTGGTAAAATTCAGGAGTGAAGCCATTGGATCCCAGGCTTTTCTTTACTGAGAGACTTTTAATTAAGGCTTCAATCTCATTACTTGTTACTGATCTGTTCAGGTTTTGGATATCTTCCTCGCTTAATCTTGGTAGGTTGTAGTGTCTGGGAACTTGACCATTTAGATTTTCCAATTCATTTGCATATATTTGCTCATAGTAGCCACTAATGATCCTTTGAATTTCTGCAGTATCAGTTGCAATATCATCTTTTTCTTTTCTGATTTTATTTGTATCTTCTCTCTTTTTTTTTTCTTAGTCTGCCTAAAGGATTGTCAATTTTGATAGCTTTTCAAAAAAGTAACTTTTTGTTTTATTGATCTTTTGTATTGCTTTTTACATTTCAGTTTCATTCATTTCTGCTCTGATCTTTATTATTTATTTTCTTCTACCAATTTTGAGTTTGGTTTGCTCTTGCTTTTCTTTAAGATTCATCATTAGCTGTTTATTTGAAGTTTTTCCTCTTTTTTTTTTTTTTGATGTAGACATTTATACCTACAAAATTCTCTTTTAGTACTGCTTTTGCTATATCCCATAGGTTTTGGTAAGTTGTGTTTCCATTATCATATGTTTCAAGAAATTTTTCAATTGCCTTCTTAATTTTTTTCATTGACCCACTAGTAATTCAGGAGCATATTGTTTAATTTTCATGTATTTGTATAGTTTCCAAATTTTTTTTTTTTTTTTGAGATGGAGTCTCACCCTGTCACACAGGCTGGAGTGCAATGGCACCATCTCGGCTTACTGCAATGTCCGCCTCCTGGGTTCAAGCAATTCTTCAGCCTCAGCCTCCCGAGTAGCTGGGATTACAGGTACCTGCCATCATGCCCAGCTAATTTTTGTATTTTTGTAGAGACAGGGTTTCACCATGTTGGCCAGGCTCGTCTTGAACTCCTGACCTCAGGTGATCCACCCGCCTCATCCTCCCAAAGTGCTGAGATCACAGGCGTGAGCCACCGAAAATTCTGCTTATTTATTTCTAGTTTTATTCCATTGTAGTCATATAAGATGCTTAATATTATTTCAATTTATTTGAATGTTTTAAACTTGTTTTGTCTGAAATCTAACATATGGTCTATCCTTGAGAATGATCCATGTGGTGAGGAAAACAATGTGTAATCTGCAGCCACTGGATAAAATATTTCATAAGAGCTATTAGGTTCATTTGGTCTATAGTGCACATTAAATTCAATGTTTCTTTGTTGATTTTCTGTCTGGAAAATCTGTCCAGTGCTGAAAATGAGTTGTTGAAGTTTTCAGCTCTTACTGTAGAGGCCTAGCTCTCTCTTTAGCTCTAAAAATATTTGCTTTATGTACCTGGGTGCTCCAGTATCAGGTGCATGTATATTTAAAACTATTATATCCTCTTACTGAACTGATGTCTTTATCATTATATAGTGACTTTCTTCGACTCTTCTTATAGTTTTTGTCTTGAAATGTATTTTGTTTAATATAAGTATAGCTACTCCTGCTCTTTTTTGGTTTCCATTTGCATGGAATATCTTTTTCACTCCCTTTATTTTCAGTCTATGTATGTCTTTATAAGTGATGTGTATTTCTTGTAGGCAACAGATTAATGAGTCTTGTTTTTTCATGCATTCACCCACTCTATGTCTTTTGATTGAGAGTTTAGTCCATTTACATTCAATGTTATTATTGATAAGTAGAGACTTACTCCTGCCTTTTTGTTATTTGTTTTGTTGTCTTGTGGTCTTCTCTTCTTTCTTTCCTTCCTGTCTTATTTTAGTGAAGGTGACTTTCTCTGGTAATATTGTATAGTCTGTGGTTTTTATTTTGTGTGTGTCCACTGTATGTTTTTTGGTTTAAGATTACCATGAGGCTTACAAATACTATCTTATAACCCATTGTTTTAACCTGATAACAACTTAACACTGTTTGCATAAACAAACAAACAAGAAGAACTCTAATAAGAACTCTTTGCCTTAACTTCATCCCTCTGCTTTTTAACTTTTTCTTATTTCTATTTATATCTTCTTGTATTGCTTATGTCTTGAAAAGTTAATGTAGTTACTATTTTTGATTGGTTCATTGTTTAGCCTTTCTACTTAGGATAAGAGTTATTTATATACCACAGTTACAGTGTTACAATATTCTGTGTTTTTCTGTGTACTTACTATTACCAGTGAGTGAGTTTTGTATATTCAGGTAATTTCATATTGCTCATTAATTACCTTTTCTTTTTGACTGAAGTACTCCCTTTAGCATTTCCTGTAGGACAGGTCTGGTGTTGATGAAATTCCTTAGCTTTCGTTTTTTCTGGGAAAGTCCTTATATCTCCTTCATGTTTGAAGGATATTTTTGCCAGATACACTATTCTAAGGTAAAAGTTTTTTTCCTTCAACATGTTAAATATGTCATGCCACTCTCTCCTGGCCTGTAAGGTTTCCATGGAAAACTCTGCTGCCAGACATTTTGGAACTCCATTTTAGGTTATTTGTTTCTTTTTTCTTGCTGCTTTTAGGATCGTTTATTTATGCTTGACCTTTGGAAGTCTGATTATTAAATGCTTTGAGGTAGTCTTCTTTGGATTAAATCTGCTTGGTTTTCTATAGCCTTTTTCTACTTGGATATTGATATCTTTCTCTAGGTTTGGGAAGTTCTCTGTTATCTCTTTCAACAAACTCTCCTTCCCTATCTCTTTCTCTACCTCCTCTTCAAGGCTAATAACTCTTAGATTTGCCCCTTTGAGACTATTTTCTAGATCCTATAAGGTGTGCTTTGTTGTTTTTCATTCTTTTTACCTTTGTCTGCTTTGACTGTGTCTTTTCAAATGGCCTGTCTTCAAGCTCACTAATTCTTTCTTCTGCTTGATCAGTTCTGCTATTAAAGGAACTGTTAAGTGTGCCAATTGGATTTTTTGGCTCCAGAATTTCTGCTTGATTCTTTTGCATTATTTCAATCTCTTTGTTAAATTTATCTCATAGAATTCAGAATTGCTGCTCTGTGCTATCTTGAATTTCTTTGAGGGTCCTCAACATGGCTATTTTGAACTCTCTGTCTGAAAGGTCACATATCTCTTTCTCCAGGATTGGTCCCTGGTGCCTTACTTGGTTTATTTGGTGAGGTCATGTTCTCCTGGATGTTGTTAATGCTAGTAGATGTTCTTTCATGTCTGGGCATTGAAGAGCTAGGTATTTATTGTAGTCTTCACTGTCTGGGCTTGTTTGAACATGTCTTTCTTGGAAAGCTTTCCAGACTTTTGAAAGGACTTGGGTGTTGTCATCTAGGTTGTATCTGCTTTAGGGAGCACTCCAAGACTAGTAACACATGGTTCCTGTGAAAAGAGAACTCTTATACACTGTTGGTGAGAATGTAAATTAGTACAACCTCTATGGAAAATAATATGGAGCTTTCTCAAAATCCTAAAAATGGAACTGCTTTATGATCCAGCAGTCTCACTACTGGGTACCTATCCAAAGGAAATGAAATCAGTATATCTAGAGGATACCTGCATTGTATGTTTATTACACCAATATTTATAATAGCAAATATATGGAATTATCTAAGTTTCCACCAATGGATGAATAGATTAAATGTGATATATATACACAATGGAATACTATTTGACCATAAGAAAATATGTTGTATATACACAATAGAATACTATTTGGCCATAAAAAAGAATGAAATCTTGTCAATTGCATCAACTTGGTTAGAACTGGAAATTTTGTATTAAGTGGAATAAGATAGGCACAGAAAGACAAATATTGCATGTTCTCATTCATATGTAGGAGCGCAGAAAGTTGATATTATGGAGGTAGAGAGTAGAGTGATAGATAACAGAGACTACGAAGGGTATGTGGGTGGGAAGAGGGAATGAAGAGAAGTTGGTGAATCCTTACATACAGTTAGGTAGAAGGTATACGTTCTAAAGTTGGATAGTACAGTAAGGTGACTATAGTTAGGAATAATGTGTTGTATACTTTAAAATAGCTAGAAGAGAGGATATGAATTGTTTCTAACACATAGAAATTAGGAATACTCAAGGTGATGGAAACTCCAAATACCCTGACTTGATCCTTACATGTTCTATGCATTTAACAAAATATCACTTGTACCTCCTGAGTATGTAAAATAGTATTTATAAATATTAAATTAAAATAAAAAACACTTGTTGCAGAATTTAAGTAAAAATAATGTTTGAAAACTTGACAGTGAAAAAAGTAATATATATACTCACGTAATGTATATGAGTGAACAGTTGTATCTAAACAAATACATTTAATATTATAAATGTATAAAAATGGTTAAGTTGGTAAATATTATGCTGCATGTTTCTACCACAAATTAAAGGAACATGTACATACACCCACCACTGACAAACATTCCTAATGTGATGCCAGAAAGTGCTTGAATTTTAATAGAAAACTATAAAACCAGTATATTCCACATCAGTTATAATAGCACAATGAATAGAATAGTACCTTGCTTCTCAATACTAACATTAAATGTAAATGGCCTAAGTGCTCCACTTAAAAGATACCAAATAGAAGAATGGATAAGAACTCACAAACCAAGTATCTGGTGTCTTCAAAAGACTCACCAGACACATAAAGACTAACATAAACTTAATGTAAAGAGGTGGAAAAGATATTCCATGCAAATTGACACCAAAAAAGAGCAGGAGTAGCTATTCTTATATCAGAAAAAAACAAACTTTAAAGCAAAAGGAGTTAAAAAAAAAAAAGTCAGAGGGACATTATATAATGATAAAAGGACTAGTCCAACAGGAAATTATCACAATCCTAAATATATATATGCTTAACACTGGAGCTCCCAACTTTATAAAACAATTACCACTAGACCTAAGAAATTAGATAGACAGCAACACAATAATAGAGGGGGACTTAGTACTCTACTGAGAGCACTAGACAGGTCCTCAGGACAGAAAGTCAACAAAGAAATAATGGGCTTAAACTATATCCTAGAACAAATGGACTTAACAGATATTTACAGAACATTCTACCCAGCAACTGCAGAATATACATTCTATTCATTGGCACATGGAACATTCTCTAAAATAGACCATATGATAGGCCACAAAACAAGTCTCAAGAAATTTAAGAAAATAGAAGTTACATCAAGTACTCTCTCAGACCACAGTGGAATAAAATTGAAAATCAACTCCAAAAGAAACCTTCAAAACCATGCAAATACATAGAAATTAAATAACCTGCTCCTGAATGATCACCAGGTCAACAATGATATCAAGATGGAAATTATAAAGTTCCTTGAGCTGAACAATAATAGTGACACAACCTATCAAAACCTCTGGGATACATCAAAAGTGGTGCTAAGAGGAAAGTTCATAGCATTAAATGCCTACATCAAGAAGTCTGAAAGAGCACAAATAGACAATCTAAGGTTACACCTCAAGGAAAAAGAGGAACAAGAACAAACCCAACTCAAACCCAGAAGAAGAAAAGAAATAACAAAGATCAGAGCACAACTAAATGAAACTGAAACAAATAAAAAAAGATACAATAGATAAATGAAAGAAAAAGCTGGCCCTTTGAAAAGATAAATAAAATTGGTAGACCATTAGTCAGATTAATCAAGAAAAGAAGCAAAAAGATCCAAATAAAGTCAATTAGAAATTAAATGGGAGACATTACAACCAATACCCACAGAAATATAAAAGATCATTCAAGGATACTATGAACACCTTTACGTGCATAAAGTAGAAAACCTAGAGGAGATGGATAAATTCCTGGAAATATACATCCCTCCTAGATTAAATCAGGAAAAAATAGAAACTGAACATACCAACAACAAGCAGTGAGATTGAAATGGTAATAAAAAATCTGCCAACAACAAAAAAAAATGTCCAGGACCAGATGGAGTTACAGCTGAATTCTATCAGACATTCAAAAAAGAATTGGTACCAATCTTATTGACACTATTCCATAAGATAGAGAAAGAGGGAATCTTCCTTAAATGATTCTATGAAGTCAGTATTGCCCTAATACCAAAACCAGGAAAGAACATAACAAAAAAAAAAAAAAGAAAGAAAAGTACAGACCAATATCCCTGATGAACATAGATGCAAAAATCCTCAGCAAAATACTAGCTAACCAAATCCAACAGCAAATTAAAAAGATAATCTACCATGATCAAGTGGGTTTCATACCAGGGATATAGGGTTAGTTTAACATACACAAGTCAATAAATGTGATACACCGCATAAACAGAATTTAAAACAAAAATCACATGATCATCTCAATAGATGCAGAAAAAGCATTTGACAAAATTCAGCATCCCTTTATGATAAAACCCTTAGCAAAATCAACATAGAGGGGACATACCCTAAGGTAATAAAAGGTATCTATGACAAACATGCAGCCAACATTATACTGAATGTGGAAAAGCTGAAAGCATTCCCCCGAGAATTCGAACAAGACAAGGATGCCCTCTTTCACCACTTCTATTCAATATAGTACTGGAAGTCCTAGCCAGAGCAATCAGACAAGAAAAAGAAATACTGGGCATCCAAATCGGTAAAAAGGAAGTCAAACTGTTGCTGTTTGCTGATGACATGATTGTATAACTAGAAAACCCTAAAGACTCATCCAAAAAGCTACTAGAACTGGTAAATGAATTCAACAAAATTTCCAGATACAAAATTAATGTACATAAATCAGTAACTCTGCTATACCCTAACAGCAACCAAGCTGAGAATCAAAACAAGAGCTCAACTTCTTTTACAACAGCTGCAAAAAAACCAAAATACTTAGGAATATACCTAACCAAGAATGTGAAAGACCTCCACAAGGAAAACTACAAAATACTGCTGAAATAAATCAGAGACAACACACACGAATGGAAACACATCCCATGATTATGGATGAGTAGAGTCAATATTGTAAAAATGACCATACTGCCAAAAGCAATCTACAAATTCAGTGCAATTCCCATCAAAATACTACCATCATTCTTCACAGAACCAGAAAAAAAAAAAATCCTAAAATTCATATGGAACCAAAAAGAGCCTGCATAGCCAAAGCGAGACTAAGCAAAAAGAACAAATTTGGAGTCATCACATTACCTGACTTCAAACTATACTAGAAGGGTGTAGTCACCAAAACAGCATGGTACTGGTATACAAACAGGCACATGGACCAATGGAACAAAATAGAGAAACCAGAAATAAAGCTGAATACTTAGAGCCAACTGATTTTCGACAAAGCAAACCAAAACATAAAGTGGGGAAAGGACATCCTATTCAACAAATGGTGCTGAGATAATTGGCAAGCCACACGTAGAAGAAAGAAACTGGATCCTCACCTCTCACCTTATACAAAAATCAACTCAAAGTGGATCAGAGACTTAAATCTAAGACCAGAAACCATAAAAATTCTAGAAGATAACATCAGAAAAACCCTTCTAGAGATTGGCTTAGGCAAAGACTTCATGACCAAGAACTCAAAAGCAAATGCAACAACAAAAACAAAGATAAATGGATGGGATTTAATTACATGAAAAAGCTTCTACACAGCAAAAGAAATAATCAGCAGTGCAAACAGAGAACCCACAGAGCAGGAGAAAATCTTTGCAATCTACATGTCTGACAAAGGACTAATATCCAGAATCGACAAATAACTCAAACAAATCAGCAAGAACAAAACAAACAATCCCATCAAAAAGTGGGCTAAGGACATGAATAGACGATTCTCAAAAGAAGATATACAAATGGCCAACAAACATATATTAAAAAGCTCAACATCACTAATGATCAGGGAAATGCAAATCAAAACCACAATGTGATACCACTTTACTCCTGCAAGAATGACCATAATCAAAAAATCAAATCATAATAAACGTTGGAGTGGATGTGGTGAAAGGGAACACTTTTACACTGTAAACTAGTACAGCCACTATGGAAAACAGTGTGGAGATTCCTTAAAGAACTAAAAGTAGATCTACCATTTGATACAGCAATCCTACTCCTGGGTGTTTACCCAGAAGAAAAGAGGTCATTCTATGAAAAATGTGCTTGGACATGCATGTTTATATCAGCACAATTCACAATTGCAAAAATATTAAACCAGCCCAAATGCCCACCAATCAACAAGAAGATAAAGAAAATGTGGTGTATATATATGCCATGAAATACTACTCAGCCATAAAAAGGAATGAAATAAAGGCATTTACAGCAACCTGGATGGAACTGGAGATGATTATTCTAAGTGACGTAACTCAGGAATGGAAAAACAAACATTGATCTTCTCATTCATAAGTGGGAGCTAAGCTATGAGGACACAAAGGCATAAGAATCATACAATGGACCTTGGGGGCTCAGGGAAAAGGGTGGGTAGGGGGTGAGGGATAAAAGACTACACGTTGGGTACAGTATACACTGTTTGGGTGATGGGTGCACTTAAACCTCAGAAATCACCGCTAAAGAACTTATTCATGGTTTCAAGATGGCCAAATAGGAACCGCTCTGGTCTGAAGCTCCCAGCGTGACTGACACAGAAGGCGGGTGATTTCTGCATTTCCAAATGAGGTACCTGGTTCATCTCACTGGGACAGGTTGGACAGTGGGTGCAGCTCATGGAGGGTGAGCCAAAGCAGGGTGGTGCATTGCCTCACCCAGGAAGTGCAAGGGGTCAGGGGATTTCCCTTTCCTAGCCAAGAGAAGCCATGACATACTGTAAATGGGACACTTCCACCCAAATACTGTGCTT
Organism: Chlorocebus sabaeus; assembly: GCF_047675955.1. NCBI lineage: Eukaryota > Metazoa > Chordata > Mammalia > Primates > Cercopithecidae > Chlorocebus > Chlorocebus sabaeus. The sequence continues at coordinate 3,137,130 of NC_132907.1, forward strand.
TTCCAATGGTCTTAGCAACCAGCAGACCAGGAGATTCTATCCCATGCCTGGTTCGGCAGGTCCCACGCCCACAGAGCCTTGCTCACTGCTAGCGCCGCAGTGTGAGATAGACCTGTGAGGCAGCAGTCTGGAGTGGGGAGGGGCATCCGCCATTGCTGAGGCTTAAGTAGATAAACAAAGTGGCCTGGAATCTTGAACTGGGCAGAGCCCAGTGCAGCACAGCAAGGCCTCCTGCCTTTATAGACTCCACCTCTGGGGGCAGGGCATAACTGAACAAAAAGCAGCAGAAAATTCTGCAGACTTAAATGTCCCCATCTGACAGCTCTGAAAAGGGCAGTGGTTCTCCTAGCACGGCATTTGAGCTCTGAGAACAGACAGACTGCCTCATCAAGTGGATCCCTGACCCCCATGTAGCCTAACTGGGAGACACCTCCCAGGAGGCGCTGACACACACCTCATACAGGCGGGTGCTCCTCTGGGTCAAAGCTTCCAAAGGAAGGAGCAGGCAGCAATATTTACTGTTCTGCAATGTTTGCTGTTCTGCAGCCTCCGCTGGTGATATCCAGGCAAACAGGGTCTGAAGTGGACCTCCAACAGACCTGCAGCTGAGGGACCTGACTGTTAGAAGAAAAACTAACAAACAGAAAGGAATAGTATCAGCATCAACAAAAAGGACATCCACACCAAAACCCCTTCTGTAGGTCACCAACATCAAAGACCAACGGTAGATAAAACCACAAAGATGGGGAAAAACAAGAGCAGAAAAGTTGGAAATTCTAAAAACTAGAGCACCTCTTATCCTCCAAAGGATCGCAGCTCCTTGCCAGCAACAGAACAAAGCTGAATGAATAATGACTTTGACGAGGTGACAGAAGTAGGCTTCAGAAGGTTGGTAACAACAAACTTCTCCGAGCTAAAGGAGCATGTTCAAACCCATCGCAAGGAAGCTAAAAACCTTGAAAAAAGATTAGATGAATGGCTAGCTAGAATAAACAGTGTAGAGAAGACTTTAAATGACCTTTTGGAGCTGAAACCCATGGTACAAGAACTTCATGACACATGTACAAGCTTCAATAGCTAATTCAATCAAGTGCAAGAAAATGTATCAGTGATTGAAGATCAAATTAACAAAATAAAGTGAGCAGAGAAGTTTAGAGGAAAGAGACTAAAAAGAAATGAACAAAGCCTCCAAGAAATATGGGACTATGTGAAAAGACCAAATCTACATTTGATTGATGTACCTGAAAGTGACAGGGAGAATGGAACCAAGTTGGAAAACACTTTGCAGGATATTATCCAGGAGAACTTCCCCAACCTAGCAAGGCAGGCCAACATTTAAATTCAGGAAATAAACAGAACACCACAAAGATGCTCCTCGAGAGGAGCAACTCCAAGACACATAATTGTCAGATTCACCAAGGTTGAAATGAAGGAAATAATGTTAAGGGCAGCCAGAGAGAAAGGTCAGGTTACCCACAAGGGAAGCCCATCAGACTAACAGCAGATCTCTTGGCAGAAACCCTGCAAGACAGAAGAGAGTGGGGGCCAATATTCAACATGCTTAAAGACTTGTCAACTCAGAATTTCATATCCAGCCAAACTAAGCTTCATAAGTGAAGGAGAAATAAATTTCTTTACAGACAAGCAAATACTGAGAGATTCTGTCACCACCAGGCATGCCTTACAAGAGCTCCCGAAGGAAGCACTAAACATGGAAAGGAACAACTGGTACCAGCCACTGCAAAAACATGCCAAATTGTAAAGACCTTCTATGCTAGGAAGAAACTGCATCAATTAATGGGCAAAATAACCAGCTAACATCGAATGACATGATCAAATTCACACATAACAATATTAACCTTAAATGTAAATGGACTGAATGTCCCAATTAAAAGACACAGACTGGCAAACTGGATAGACTCAAGACTCATCAGTGTGCTGTATTAAGGAGACCCATCTCATGCACAGCGACACACATAGGCTCAAAATAAAGGGATGGAGGAAGATCTACCAAGCCAAAAACATAAACAAACAAAACAAACAAAACAAAACAAAACAAAACAGGGGTTTCAATCCTAGTCTCTGATAAAAGAGACTTTTAACCAACAAAGATCAAAAGAGACAAAGAAGGTCATTATATAATGGTAAAGGGATCAATTCAACAGGAAGAGCTAACTATCCTAAATATATATGCATCCAATACAGGAGTACCCATATTTATAAAACAAGTCCTTAGAGATCTACAAAGAGACTTAGACTCCCACACAATACTAATGGGATACTTTAACACTGCACTGTCAATATTAGACAGATCAATGAGACAGAGGTTAACAAGGATAACCAGGACCTGAACTCAGCTCTGCACCAAGCAGACCTAACAGACAACTACAGAACTCTCCACCCCAAATCAACAGAATATACATTCTTCTCAGCACCACATCACACTTATTCCAAAATTGACCACATAGTTGGAAGTAGAGCACTCCTCAGCAAATGTAAAAGAACAGAAATCACAATAGACTGTCTCTCAGACCACAGTGCAATCAAATTAAAACTCAGGATTAAGAAACTCACTAAAAACTGCACAACTACATGGAAAATGAACAACCTGCTCCTGAATGACCACTAGGTAAATAACGAAATTAAGGCAGAAATAAAGATGTTCTTTGAAACCAATGAGAACAAAGACACAACGTATCAGAATCTCTGGGACACAATGAAAGCAGTGTGTAGAGGGAAATTTATAGCACTAAATACCCACAAGAGAAAGCAGGAAAGATCTAAAATCAACACCCGAACATCACAATTAAAAGAACTAGAGAAGCAAGAGCAAACAAATTCAAAAGCTAGCAGAAGGCAAGAAATAACTAAGATCAGAGCAGAACTGAAAGAGATAGAGACACAAAAAAACCCTACAAAAAAATCAATGAATCCAGGAGCTGTTTTGAAAAGATCAACAAAATTGATACACGGCTTGCAAGACTACAATAAAGAAGAAAAGAGAGAAGAATCAAATAGATGCAATAAAAATTGATAAAGAAGATATCATCACCGATCCCACAGAAATACAAACTACCATCAGAGAATACTATAAACACCTCTACGCAAATAAACTAGAAAATCTAGAAGAAATGGATAAATTCCTGGACACACACACACACTCCTAAGACTAAACCAGAAAGAAGTTGAATCTCTGAATAGGCCAATAATAGGCTCTGAAATTGAGGCAATAATAGCCTACCAACCAAAAAAAGTCCAGGACCAGATGGATTCACAGCCAAATTCTACAACAGGCACAAAGAGGAGCTGGTACCATTCCTTCTGAAACATTTCCAATCAATAGAAAAAGAGGGAATCATCCCTAACTCATTTTATGAGGCCAACATCATCCTGATACCAAAGCCTGGCAGAGACACAACGAAAAAAGAATTTTAGACCAATATCACTGATGAACATCCATGCAAAAATTCTCAATAATTAATACTGGCAAACCAAATCCAGAATCACATCAAAAAGCTTATCCACCGTGATCAAGTTGGCTTCATCTCAGGGATGCAAGACTGGTTCAACATATGCAAATCAATAAATGTAATCCATCACATAAACAAAACCAATGACAAAAGCATGTTTCTCTCAATAGATGCAGAAAGGGCCTTTGACAAAATTCAACAGCACTTCATGCTGAAAACACTTAATATAATAGGTATTGATGGAACATATCTCAAAATAATAAGAGCTGTTTATGACAAACCCACAGGCAATATCATACTGGATGGGCAAAACTGGAAGCATTCCCTTTGAAAACTGGCACAAGACAGGAATGCCCTCTCTCACCACTCCTATTCAACATAGTGTTGGAAGTTCTGGTCAGGGCAATCAGGCAAGAGAAAGAAATAAAGGGTATTAAATTAGGAAAAGAGGAAGTCAAATTTTCCCTGTTTGCTGATGACATGATTGTATATTTAGAAAACTCCATTGTCTCAACCCAAAATCTTCTTAAGCTGATAAGCAACTTCAGCAAAGTCTCAGGATACAAAATCAATGTGCAAAAATCATAAGCATTCCTATACATCAGTAACAGACAGAGAGCCAAATCATGAGTGAACTCCCATTCACAGTTGCTACAAAGAGAATAAAATACCTGGGAATATAACTTACAAGGAATGTGAAGGACCTCTTCAAGGAGAACTACAAACCACTGCTCAACAAAATAAAAGAGGACACAAACAAATGGAAGAACATTCCATGCTCATGGATAGGAACAATTAATATCATGAAAATGGCCATACTGCCCAAGGTAATTTATAGATTCAAGGCCATCCCCATCAAGTTACCAATGACTTTCTTCACAGAATTGGAAAAAACTAGTTTAAATTTCATATGGAACCAAAAAAGAGCCTGCATTGCTAAGTGAATCCTAAGCAAAAAGAACAAAGCTGGATGCATCATGCTACCGGAGTTCAAACTATACTATAAGGCTACAGTAACCAAAACAGCATGGTACTGGTACCAAAACAGATATACAGACCAATGAAACAGAACAGAGGCCTCAGAAATAACACCACACATCCAGAAATCATCTAATCTTTGACAAACCTGACAAAAACAAGAAATGGGGAAAGGATTCCCTATTTAATAAATGGTTCTGGGAAAATTGACTAGCCATATGTAGAAAACTGAACTGGTTCCCTTCCTTACACCTTATACAAAAATTAATTCAAGATGGATTAGAAACTTAAATGTGAGACCTAAAACCATAAAAATCCTAGAAGAAAACCTAGGCAGTACCATTCAGGACATAAGCATAGGCAAGGACTTCATGACTAAAACACCAAAAGCAATGGCAACAAAAGCCAAAATAGACAAATGGGATCTAATTAAACTAAAGAGCTTCTGCACAGCAAAAGAAAGTACCATCAGAATGAACAGGCAACCTACAGAATGGGAGAAAATTTTTGCAATCTACCCATCTGACAAAGGTCTAATGTTCAGAATCTACAAAGAACTTAAACAAATTTACAAGAAAAAAAGAAATGACCCCATCAAAAAGTGGGCAAAGACTTAGGAACAGACACTTCTCAAAAGAAGACATTTATGCAGCCAACAAACACATGAAAAAATGCTCACCATCACTGGTCACCAGAGAAATGCAAATCAAAACCACAATGAGATACTATCTCATGCCAGTCAGAATGGCAATAATTAAAAAGTCAGGAAACAACAGATGCTGGAGAGGATGTGGAGAAATAGGAATGCTTTTACACTTTTGGTGGCAGTGTAAATTAGTTCAACCATTGTGGAAGATAGTGTGGCGATTCCTCAAGGATCTAGAACTAGAAATACCATTTGACCCAGCAATCCCATTACTGGGTATATACCCAAAGGATTATAAATCATGCAGCTATAAAGACACATGCACACGTATGTTTATTGCGGCACTATTCACAACAGTAAAGACGTGGAACCAACCCAAATGTCCATCAGTGATAGACTGGATTTAAAAAATGTGGCACATATACACCATGGAATACTATGCAGCCACAAAAATGGATGAGTTCATGTCCTTTGCAGGGACATGCTGAAAACCACCATTCTCAGCAAACTATCACAAGGACAGAAAACCAAATACCGCATGTTCTCACTTATAGGTGGGAAATGAACAATGAGGATGCTTGGACACAGGACAGTGAACATCACACCCCAGGGCCTGTTGGGGGCTTGGGGGCTGAGGGAGGGATAGCATTATGAGAAATGCCTAAGGTAAATGATGAATTGTTGGGTGCAGTAAACCAACATGGCACATGTATACCTATGTAACAAACCTGCACGTTGTACACATGTAACCTAGAACTTAAAGTATAATTAACAAAAGAACTTATTCGTGTAACCAAACACCACCTGTTCCCCAAAACCCTATTGAAATAAAAAATAAAAATAAAATGTTAAAGAAAGACCCAATAACACACCTTGAACACAGTTGCAATGTATTATTTAAAGTATTCTCTCTCTCAGTTTCTCGGTCCCAGGACGGTCATTAAAAAAAGAATCATAGACAAAACTAACCTCATATCTTGAGGCAAATGACAGTGTTGCCAGACAGTACTAAGGAATACTAGGACAATGACCAAAAGACCAGATGAGATTGACCAAGCCACATTTCAGTAGACCCTACTAAGATTCCCAGTAACCAGCACGATGAATGTCATCTCAGTGAAGTCCAACAGGAACCAAGAGGTCAGCACATGGACAGAGGCCTCTTGTCCCACCTTCATGAGGATACTAAAGTTTCCCCTACAACTATAACTACCTCAGGAAACAAGAAGTAGAAGAGGGTCAAATGTCAGGTGATACATATTCCTCATTAAAAGTTTGGCCATTGTATTGAGTTCACATTTAGCAGAAATCAATAATTTAAAACTGGAAAAGATTAGCTTCAATTGATAAAGTTAGGGATTTTTAAAAAAATCTGCCATCCGTGGAAATGAGATCTACAGAACAAGATGAAATAAGTTACAAAAAAATAAAGTTACTGGTGCCTGGGTGTAGTGGTGCACACCTGTAATTCCAGCACTTTGGGAGGCCAAGGTGAGAGGATCACTTGACCCCAGGAGTGCGAAGTTGCAGTGAGCTATGATTGTGCCACTAAACTCCAATCTGGGAGACACAGTGAGACCCTGTCTCTAAAAAAATACCATAAATTTAAGAAATTTTTTAAAAGATGAAGTTACTGCACAACTCATTTGTGCTGTATTGTATCCTGTGTTTGGCTCTGGCCTAGTAAGCATAGATACAGCTAAGAATTACATAGGCTCAAGATGTTTTACCTTAGGTAATAACGTCTACAAGCTGAATTGGTTATCACTGAAGCCAAATGGGGGAAAAAAAGGCTTGAGAAGGTTTTTCTTCATGCAGGTAGCTGGTGATGTGCCAGGAAGTCTTCAGAATAACAACAGGAATGAAGTCAATGGGTCACTGCAGTTGAACTGGGTCCACAGTGGACCCAGGACTGCAGGGAGGAAAAGCAGAGTTTGCTGACAGTTGCCAGCATTGTACCCTCAACATCCATTCTCATTGTTTTTATGAAGCACATGGTCACCCAGAAGCAATCGCAATTCCCAGTACTTAGTAGCATGGTAGCTAAGTGTGATTGTATATCTAAGTATAGTCATGTACCACATAATGATATTTCAGTGACCAACAAAATACATACACAACAATGGTCCCGTAAGACTATAATGCCTTATTTTTAACGAACCTTCTCTATGTTTAGATGTCTTTAGTTACACAAATACCATTGTGTTACAATGCCTACAGTATTCAGTACAATCACATGCTGCGCAGGCTTGTAGCCTATGAGTAATAGGCTGTACCACATAGCCTAGGTGTGTAGTAGACTATACCCTCTAGGTTTGCATAACTATATGATGTTCATACAACGACAAAATTACCTAATTGTGTACTTCTCAGAATTTATCTCCATTGTGAAGCAAGTGACCACTAAGATGTAAACAAAAGTGGTGTTAACAACTTCTGAGAAATTCTTAAAGGAAAATTTTCCTCTTCCTTCTGACTGGAATGTGAGCCTATCGGCTGGAGCTGGAGCAGTCACTCTGAGCCATATGTTGATGGCACATACTAAGTTTGACAGAAAAACAAAAAAGTAGAAATCCGGGCCATTGATGATTGTCGAGCCATAAAACTAGTCTGGAGTACTTACGCTTATAAGAAATAACTCCTATCTTGTTTAAGCTGCTGTTATTTGGGGTGTTCTATTACAAACTGCTAAATTTTAACCTCTTTACAAATACATGATGTAAGAGAGAAATGTTGCAGACTACCTTGAGGTTACACAATGCCTTTGAAAATGATATAAAGGCGGGAGGCAGATGAGAGGAGGAAAGGTACACGAGGAGGGACACTGTCCTTCCCAAAAATAAAATTCTTCTGTTGGACATGGGAGACCACAGCTTGCCTGTCTATTTTCCATGCCTATATCCTGAAGGGAATTGTGACTACTGAAAAGCCTGATCTGCTGACCAAGACCCATGTTTTTCCTCCTGTTCAGAAAACATACCTCCACCTATACAACGACAGGAAAAGCCAGCCATGACTTACTTTGAAATGTACTTTTAAAAAGACAAATTAATGGCTAGAAAGAGGGATGAATAGATAGATGGATATGTGATAAAGCAAGTATATCGCGAAATGTTGGCAGTAGCATCTAGGTGATAGAGATACATGTGTTCACTGCACTATTCTTTTAACTTCCTGTATGCTTGTAAATTTTTATAATAAAGTATCAGAAGCAAAAGCATTCTAAGTATGAACAAACTAATCAACATACCCATTTTATAAAAATGTGAGCAGAAAACCTAGGATTACCAGACACTTGCAGAAAACCAAGAAAATGAAAGAAAAGTTTAACAATAAACAGAATAACCAACTTTGGAAGAAAGAGATAATTCAGGAAACAAAAGAAAAGATAAATTTGTGAAAATATTGCAAACATAAAGTAGCATTCCAGCATGGAAAATAAGCCATCATAAAACAAATATTTCTTGAAAATTAAAAATATAGTATCTGAATAGTTTTAAACATTCAGTGACTAAAAACTAACCTGATTATTTGGAATTTAAATAACATTAGCAGATAAAATTTACTGAGTACAAGGCACCATTCTGAGCTCTATATATATTCAAGCCATCTTCATCATTCATGCAGATAAATGTAATAGTCTCCTAATTGTCTCCCTTTTCCTATACTGACCCCTTACAGTCCATTCTTGGAGCAGCTATACGATCCCTGAAAAATGTAATCAGATCATGTCTCTCCTCTATTCAAAGCCCCACAAAAGATCCCATTTCATTCAGAGTAAAAAGTCTTAACAATGACCCACAAGATCTGGTCCTTCTCTTTGACCAATCCCTCTTTCCTCTATGATGAGCTCTTCCACTACTCCTTTCTGCTTTCTATGCTTCAGCTCCACCGGCCTCCTCAAAGCTCCTTGAATATGTTAGGCACACTCTAATCTTGGTGTTTTTGCTCTACTCTTCCACCATCAATTAGTTTTAGCTGTTCTAGAACTTCATATAAATGAAATGATACAATGTGTACTTTTTTGTGTAAGTCTTCATTCAGCATAATGTTTTGAAATTCACCCATTCTGTTGATTTGTTTTTTCTATTGCTAAGTGGTATTCTATTGCAGGAAGGTACCAAAATTTGTTTATCTATGCCCTATTTGTTGGACACGTGGGCTATTTAGAGTTTGGTGTTATTATGAATAAGGCTGCTAAGAACATTCTTATAGAATTTGGTTTATCTATTGGCTTTTTAGCTATATGTCTTTGCATTTTTTTAGTGCTTGCTCTAGGTATTAAAACATACATACTAAAAATTTTATAGGTTGTATAGGTCCATTTATTACTCATCCTACCCTACATTTTATGATATAGCTTTCATATGCATTCTATCAAGAGACATAATAAACCCCAACAGACAATGTTTTGTTTTAAACTGTTGTATGTATTTTAAAAGAATTAAGAGGAAAAATAATCTTTAATATGTACTGAGATATTTTTAATTTTGTATGCCCCTACTTCCTAAAGTTCTGAATTTCCATGTGATATTATTTGCTTTTTCATTAAAATTTCTTGCAGTACAGATATGCTCATGATGAATTCTGTGATTATTCTCTTACCTGGAAATGTTTATTTCCTTATTCTTGAAGGATATTTTATCAGACACAGAAGTCTGGATAGACTGCCTTTTTTCCAGCACTTTAAAGATGGTCCACTCTCTTCTGGCCTTCACTGATTCTGAAAAGATAGTGATCATTTGTGTCACTGTTCCTCTATGTGAATGTGTCATTTTATTCTGGCTGCTTTCAAGATTTTCTCTTTATTGTTGCTTCTGAGAAGTTTGACTATGATGTGCATAGGTATAATATTTTTTGATTTATCCCTAAGCTCACTGATTCTTTCCTCTGCAATCTCCACTCTGCTGTTAATCCTATCCAGTGGATTTTTTTCAATTTCAGATATTTTAACAGAATTTCCATTTGTTTTTTAAATTATAGTTTTTATGTCTCTGCTGAGATTTACTCTATTTTTATTCAGTATGAACATACTTTTCTTTAAGTCACTGAGCATAGTTGTAATAACTCTTTAAAGTCCTGTCTGATGATATAAACTTTGGATTACCTTGTAGTCAGTCTTCACTCTTTGTCTTTTCTCTTGAGAATGAGTAACGGTGTAGAGGGTCTCCAAGACTACCCTGACATTCAGGGATTAGATAGAAGGACTCTTAGGACCCATCAGCTAGTTCTGTTTACTGCTGATTTATTACAGCGACGTAGTGTGGGCTGTGTGTGTTCACGAAGAAGGCTCATTGTAAGAACACGGTATCTTAAAAGCTATTTGACCATATTCAACATCTAATATATTATTGCAATAAATACTGGGAGGTGGAATAAGTTTCTGAGGATATTTTGGAATAATTAGTTCATAAAAAATACAGATATTAAAGTTTACAAGGGGATTAGAATTAATAAGAGTAAGGGTAATTTTGTAATTATGGAAATTTGTGGAGACCCAGGAATAGGTAAGCTCAGACTTGCGACACACAATGAAGGGACACATGAATAATATCAGAAGAAAAGAGGTACCCAGAAGGAACTGAAAAACTACTGTCTTGATATTCCAATTATCCAATCGTATAAAAATACCATTCCAATCTTGAAAACATGATGTTTACATAATTATTTCATGTAATGTTTTGAATTTTAGTTTCTCTAATATATATATTTGGATGTAACTCATATATTGAATATGCAGCACTTGAATGGGGGACTAGCTATATAGAAAGCCTAATTTGCTACAAGGACACTCCAAACTTGCTTTGTCAGATCTTTTTCCCTATCCCAGAATTAAACCCTAGGTATACATTAATGCTTTCGTGGTCACATTAGGCTGTCTTAGAATGTTTCATTTTCAGTTATTTAAAAGTTTAAAATGATCTAAATCGCGTTAACTGTTTTCTAGTCATTACCTACGTTGGTCCATTCCTTCCTTCTTTCCTTCCTTTCTTTTCTTTTCTCTCTCCCTTCCATCCTCCCTCTCTGCTTTTTCCTTCCCTCTCCCTCCCTATATCTCTTTCTTTGTCTTCTACTCTTTTATGCCTTCTATAATTTAAATGAGAATTTTATATCATTCCAGTTTCAATACTCTCTTAGCATGAAAATTAGACTTCTTTTTTTTTTAACTTTTTATAGTGGTGGCCCTAAAATTTGCAATATACATTCACAATTAATCCAAGTTCACTTTTAAATAAAACCATATTGTTTCATAGGTAGTGTAAATACCTTATAATAGTATTTCAAATTCCCCCCTCCCATAACTTATAACATTGCTGTGATTCATTTTACTTAACAATAAGCTATAATCTAAATACATTGTTGCCAGTATTATTATTTTGAATAGACTGTTATCTGTTAGATTAAGAAAAGAAAAATAAAAGATTTTACTTTTTCTTCATTTGTTCTTCTCTAACTCCCTTCCTTTTTCCACGTAGATCTGAATTTCTGACTTGTGTCTTTCCATTTCTCTGAAAAACTTCTTTTAACATTTCTTGCAAGGTAGGTCTTTTGGTGACAAATTTCCTCAATTAATTTTTGTCTGAGAATGTTTTTATTTCTCCACTTTTAAAGGATAACTTCACTGGACACGGAACTCTAGGCTTGTAGATTTTTCTTTTAAAACTTTAAATATTTCACTGTGCCGTCTTCTTGCATGGTTTCTGAAGATAAATTCAATGTAATTCTTATGCTTTTTCCTCTATAGGTAAGGTGAGTTTCCTTCCTCTGGCTTCTTTCAAAAATATTTTTGTCTTTGATTTCCTGAACTTTGAATATGATATGCCCATGTCTACATTTTTTGGTATTTATCCTGTTTGGTGTGCTCTGCGATTCCTGGATTTGTAGGTTTGTATCTGTCATTAATTTTGGAAAATTCTCAGCCATTATTACTTCAAATGGTTTCTCTGTTACTGTTTCAGTTTCTTCTCCTTTTGGTATTCCCATTATGCATAGATTACACTTTTTTCGTATTTTTTTGAGTCGGAGTCTTGCACTATTGCCTGGACTAGAGTGCAATGGTGCGATCTCAGCTCACTGCAACTTCCATCTCCGGGGTTCAAGTGCCTGCCTTGGTCTCCCAAAGTGCTGTGATTATAGGTGTGAGCTACAGTGCCCAGCCACAGTTGTTGTATTATTAATTGTCCCACAATTCTTCAATATTCTGTTCCATCTTTTTACTTATTTTTTTTCTTTGCATTTGAGTTTCAGAAGTTTCTATTGACATAACTTCAAACTCAGAGATTATTCTCTTGGTAGTGTCCAGTCTACTTATGAGCCTATCAAAAGCATTCTTCATTTCTGTTTTTTTTTTTTTTTTTTTTTTTTTACCTCTAGAACATCTTTTTTATGATTTCTTAGTTTCCATCCCTCTGCTTCTTCAAGGGCAGACAGTTGCCTTCTGTCCTTGCATGTTGTCCACGCCACCCCCGCCACCCATCCTACTTTGAAGGTTAGAAAGAGCTGGAATTGAGTATTTCCATTCCTCTATGTTGGGAAGCCTCTGATAAGCCCCCAATCAGGCTCTGATACAATAATTTCCCTTAAAAGCATACCTTGTCAAGAAAAACAGAGAGCTCTTGGTATATTTTTAAATAGCTATTTTTCCCTCCCACCATCAGAGACTATTCTCTGATCCTTATAGTGAGACTCTAGTAGGGTGCTTAGAGAGAAAACTCACAAATACTAGATGGCTTAGAGTCTTTAACTCTGAACCTAGTCCACTGTGAGCCTCCAGTAATTTGTCAATTACATTTTAAAGTGTCCCTACAGATATTCACTCAATATCCTGGCTTTTACTTCCAGTAAGTTGTAGTTCTCTGTATCTACCTGATGTTGTTTGAATATTTGTCCCCACCCAAGTTTCATGTTGAGTTGTAATTCCCAATGCTGGAGGTGGGTCCTGTTGGAACCAGTTTGGATCATGGAGGTGGATCCCTCATGGCTTAGTGCTCTCTTTGTGATGTAAGTTCTTGTGAGATCTGGTCATTTAAAACTATGTGGCCTCTCCCCCACCCCTTGCTTGCTGCTGCTTTTGCCAGGTGATATGCCTGCTCCCTCTTTGCCTTCTACCATGATTGTAAGCTTCCTGAAGCCTCCTTCAAAGCAGAGGCACCATGCTTCCTACAAAGCCTGCAGAACCATGAACCAATTCAACCTCTCTTTTTTAAAAAAAAAAATAAATTACCCAGTCTCAGTCATTTCTTTATAGCAATGCAAGAATGCTCTAATACAGAAAAGGGGTACTGAGGAGTTCAGGGAATTGTCATAAAGATACCTGAAATGTGGTAGCAACTTTGGAACTGGGTAATAAGCAGAGGTTGGAAGAATTTGGAAGGCTCCAAGAAGACAGAAAGATAGAAAGTTTAACACTTTTTAGAGACCAGTTAAATGGTTGTGACCAAAATGCTGACAGTGATATGGACAGTGAAGTCCAGGCTAGCGAGGTCTCAGATGGAAATAAGGAACTTATCGGGAACTGCAGCAAAGGTCACATGTGTTATAACTTAGCAAAGAGCTTGGATGCGTTGTGTTCACACCCTAAGGATCAGTGGAGGTTTGAACTAAAGAGCGATAATTTAGCGTATCTGGCAGAAGAAATTTCTAAGTAGTAAAATGTTCAAGAAGTGGTGTGGCTGCTTTTAATAGTCTAGCTCAGATGTGAAAGCAAAGAAATAAGGTGGAACTTATATTTTAAAAGAAAAGCAGAGCGTAAGATTTTGAAAAATTTGCAGGCTCGCCATGTGGCAGAGAAAGAAAAAGCTTTCTTAGGAAAGGAATTCAAGCAGGCTGTTGAGCAACAACTTGCTAGATATATATTTGTATTATTAAAAGGAAGCCAAGTGCTAATATCAAAGACAATGGAGAGAAGGCCTTGAAGGCATTTCAGAGACCTTCCTGGCAGCCCCATTTATCACAGGCCCTGAGGCCTATGAGAACCTAATGGTTTCATGGGCCAGGGCCAGGACCCTGCTGCCCTGCACAGCCTTGGGACACCATTCCCTGCATCCCAGCCACTCCTGCTCCAGTGTCAGCTCAAAACGGCCTAGGTACAGCTCTGGCTGCCACTTTGGAGAATGCAAGCCATAATCCTTGCTGGCTTCCATGTGATGTTAAGCTTATAGGTGCACAGAATGCAAAAGTGAAGAACACTTGGCAGCTTCCACCTTCATTTCAGATGTAAGAGAAAGCCTGGGTGCCCAGGCAGAAGCCTACTTCAGGAGCAGAGCCCTCACAGGGAACCTCTACTAGGGCAGTGCCAACGAGAAATGTGGGGTTGGAGCTCCCACACAGAGTTCCTAAGCGGAGACTGACCAATAAAGCCATGAGAAAGGGGTCACCCTCTTCCAGACCCCAGAATGGTAGATCCACTGTTAGCTTGCACCTTGCACTTGGATAAGCTGCAGGCATTCAACTCCAAACCATAAGAGCAGCCCTGGGGGCTGAACCCTGCAAAGCCACAAGGGAGGAGCTGCCCAAGATGCAGGACATGGAGTTAAAGAAGACTATTTTGGAACTTTAAGATTTAATGACTGCCTGCTGGGTTTGAACTTGCATGTGGCCTATAGCCCCTTTCTTTGGGCTGATTTCTCCCTTTTGGAGTAGGAATGTTACCCAATACCTTGACTATATCTTGGAAGTAACTCACTTGCTTTTTATTTAACAGGCTCATAGGTGGGAGGGAATTGTCTCAGATGAGACTTGAGACTTCTTTGTGGGGGGGTGGGGTAGCTGGAGTTCAGTGGCATGATCTCGGCTCACTGTAACCTCTGTGATTCTCCTGCCTTAGCCTTCCAAGTAGCTGGGATCACGGCATACACCACCATACTCAGCTAATTTTTGTATTTTTAGTAGAGATGGGTTTTCACTATGTTGGCCAGGCTTGTCTTGAACTCCTGACCTTAAGTGATACACCTGCCTTGGCCTCTCAAAATACTGGGATTATAGGCATAAGCCACCGTGCCCGCCAAGACTTGAGACTTTTGAGTTAATGTTTAAGTAAAATTTTGGGGGCACTGTTGGGAAGGCATGATTGTATTCTGCTAAGTAAGAAGCACATGAGATCTGGGAGGGACCAGGGGCAGAATGACATAGTTTGGATATTTGCCCCTGCCCTTATCTCATGTTGAATTATAATCTGCAATCCTGGGGGTAGGACTTCGTGGGGTATGTTTGGATCATGGGGGCAGGTCCTTCATGGCTCGGTGCTGTCCTTGTGACAGTGAGTTCTCATGACGTCTGGTCATTTAACAGTGTGTATCATCTTCCATCACCTCTCTCTATTGCTCCTGCTTTTGCCATGTGATGTGCCTGCTCCCCATTTCACCATCTGCCATGATTGTAAGCTTCCTAAAGCCTCTCTAGAAGTCAACCAGATGCTAGCACTATGCTTCCTGTAAAGCCTGCATAACCGTGAGCTGATTAACGCTCTTTTCTTTATAAATTACCCAGTCTCAAGTATTTCTTTATAGCAATGCAAGAATGGTCTAATACACCACTGGTCTGTCTAGTTTAGAGGGCAGTAGTTTGCCTTGTGACATTAATTCTCTTACAGATCTAAGAATACTTGTTGATTTTCAGTTTGCTCAGCTTTTTCTTGTGAAGATGAGCATGACAAACATCCAAGCTCCAGGCTCTTTACATGAGCTGGATTGGAAACTTTCCATTACTTTAAAGTGTCCCTTTTCCAGCATAGGTCTGACCCACAAGTATGCTGGAAAGAAGGGGACATCATCTCTCTTGTCTTTTCTTTTATTGAGATAGGGTTTCCCTCTGTTGCCCAGGCTGGGGTGCAGTGGCACCATCAGGGCTCACTGCAGCCTTGTCTTCCAGGGCCCAAACGATCCTCCCACCTCAGCCTCTGAAGTAGCTGGGACCACAGGCCTGTGCCAC
Source organism: Chlorocebus sabaeus (assembly GCF_047675955.1). NCBI lineage: Eukaryota > Metazoa > Chordata > Mammalia > Primates > Cercopithecidae > Chlorocebus > Chlorocebus sabaeus. Next base: position 3,153,153 of record NC_132907.1, read on the forward strand.
CATATACAGGCATGTGCCACCATATCCAGCTAATTATTCTTTTTATTTTTGTAGAGACTATATCTCTCTATGTTGCCCAGGCTGATCTTGAACTCCTGGGCTCAAGCGATGCTTCTACCTTGGCCTCCCAAAGTGCTGGGATAACAGGTGTAAGCCACTGGGCCTGGCCCATGATCTGTTTTGTCTCAGTTCCTCTACCTTTTACTTCCCCTGGTCCTACACTCATCCTATTACTGTGTGGTCCTTCGGGGTCGGCTCAGAGATGGGAGAAAAAGGCTATCATAAATTGGAATTGTTGTCCTCTCTGTAGCAAATGCCCAAATACTGGTGCTGTCATTAGGTACTTTAGTATAATTTTGGAGATTCATCCAAAATGCAGGAACTCAAACACTGACATTCCCTGGTACGTGGGATGAATGTCCCAGTCAGCATCTCACAATTCCCATGGATCTCCTCTTCTGGTGGCGTACTTCACAGAACCTCATTCTGCTGGCTGGTTTGCTTCTCCTTTCTTTCTATTAGATTTGATTCTCTTCTTTTTCAAAAATAATCGTACTTCAGTGTTGTGGGTTTAATTTTATCTTCCACAAAAGATACAGTGAAGTCTTTCCTAACCCCCACTACCTCCAAATGTGACCTTACTTGGAACTAAAGTCATTACAGAGGTAATCAAGTTAAAATAACGTCATTAAGGTGAGACTGAATCCAATATGACTTGTGTTCCTATAAAAGGGAAAACTTTTGATGCAGAGACAAGCACACACGGAAAGTGCCAAGTGAAGATAAAGGCAGAAATCTGGGTGATGAATCTACAATCCAAAGAACAGCTAAGATGGCCAGCAAACTACCAGACGGTAGTAGAAAGGCATGGAACAGATTCTCTCTCACAGTCCTCAGAAGGAACCAGCCCTGCCATGACCTTGATCTTGGATTTCTGGTCTTCAGAATTATGAAAAAATGAATTTCTGTTGTGTAAGTCACTCAGTTTTTAATACTTTGTTATGGCAGGCCTAGAAAATGAATACACCCATCCATGTATGATCATGTCCACTAGCTGTTGGGAAAACATGACAGTTCTTATCTCCTTACTCTGTCATCAAAGGTATCCTCAGTCAGTCTCTTGTCTTTAAATACTTTTAGGAAAGAGCCAGGTACTTGACTTTGAGACTGCCATTTACCAAACTCCAAAGTTATTGGCCAAGTGCTTTCTCCATCCCTTCAAAACAGTCTTTTACCATCTGCTGACTCAGTGGAGGCATGAGGTAGCAAAGGGCCAGATCATGCAGGACTTTATAGACTTATAGAAATGGTTTTGGATTTTATTCTATTTGAGTAAGGAAACTTATTAAAGATTTTGTTCATGGAAGCAACAAGTTCTGGCACAAATTTTTAGAAGATTTCTACAGCTGCCAACTGGAGACTAGATTGTAAGGAGGCAAAAACAGAAGCATGTAGAACAACCAATTATAGCATCTATTGTGGACTAGAATGGTTGTAGTAGAGATGCTGAGAATTGGATAGATTTAGGTTACCTTTTGAAGAGAGAGGCAACAGAGTTTCCTGAGGAATTGTGTGTAAAATGTGAGAGATAAAGAATCAAAGGACAACCTGAACAACTGTAAGAATCCATGTGCCATTTAGTGAGATGAAGAGGTATGCAATAGGAGTAGCTTTTGGAGGTAGAAAATAAGTCTGAAATGTATGTTGAGTATTTTAATAGATATGTTGAATAAGAAGTCAGATATATGAATATGAAAATCAAAGAAATCAGGGCTGGATATGGATATTTGGAAGCCATCAGCGTTGTGATGCCATATAACAGTGAAGGGAGTGAATTGGATAACCCCAGGAATAAAGGCAGATAAAGAAGGGAACATATCTCAGGCACATTAACATCTAGAGGTCAGGAAGAATCCAGCAAAGGAAAATCAAAGAGCTCTGTAATTTCACAAATATCAAATGAAGAAACTGTTTCAAGTTTTAAGAAGGAGGATGTTAAATTGTGTTAAATGCTGCTGAATGGTTACAATAAAGACTGAGTTGCCCACTGGATTTATCAGAATTGTTTAAATTCTCAGATATCTGCACACAAACTCTTCTTTAGCTCTAACATTTAAATTAGTTCAGAAGTCTCACATTCAAGTGTGCACAAGAACTAAAGATCTAGAGTATAAGCATAACTTTATGTATTCTGTACTTTGTGAGCCATTTAGGGGATTTTCATAGTTATTTTTTATCATTAGTGATTTTTATCATAAAGGCTCAGTTTAGAAACAAATCTCTGTTAGGGATGCAGCTACAGCTTTCTACAGCTGTTTCCAGCCTATCCAATTACTATTCAAGAGATTAGAAAAAGATCACGGTCACAGAGCCTATCCTTTACATATTTCCTCTTTGTTGTTTTATCTTTACAGAGCTCACAAGAAAGCTCACAGTATTTTTATTCTCTCTTTCCATAAAGGAATGGTGAGAAGAAATTTAAAGGAAAGACACTAAGTAGAAAATGGAAAGGTTCTATAGGGCTAAACTGAAGAAAACTGGTATCTGTACTACTTAAAACTCATCACCTATTCCTGATGATTTGACTAGTATGACAGAGACTTAATTATCATTTGTCTTTTCCTTTGCCTACCACCTCTCATCCAAATAAAACTTATATAGGAAATACAATGTGAAGTGTGAAATATTGTATAGTAAAGAATTTGGCCTTTCCTAAAGAGAGTTCTGGCCTGTGGCCTCAGATTCTGGGAAATAACCTATCACATCTGATAAAAGTGTCTTTGTTTAGGAAAACTGCCTATGTCCAACAGTTTTACGGTAGAGGCTACCCATGCTAGAAAGACCAACCACATGACTTAGAGGCTTTGGGTCGTGTATCATCTGACCTGGAGACTGGGTTCCATATGGGCAATGGATCAGTGATGCCTCCATAATGGAGCCCCTCAAAAATTCTGAATGTTGAAGCTCTGGTGAGCTTCCCTGACTATTCCCATTTAGAAAAATAAGTGCAGCTCACTGCCAGTGCTCATTTAATTTTACATAAACATGCTCTTTGAGGCTGAAGCAAATCTGACTGATTTTCTATGTGAAAAATTAAATATGAAAACTGTTCTTGGAGTTATTTCTAAATGGAACTAACATCAGAATAGTCTGAATCATCATAATCGTCTCTTTCAGAAAAATCGGATTCATCAATTGAATCTTCAGCCAACAACTGTTTGAGAATGATGTTAACATCACGTGTAGAAATGCTACGTTTTCTAGGATTTGACATTTTCAGCAATAGAGAATTACTATATTTGCAAATGGAAATGCCACTACTAAAATCCGAATACTATAAATAGAATGTCTTTTGTTTCAAAAGTTGATATACTAGAGTGACATGAAAATAATAATAAAAGTAAGATATTTCAAGGCAAATGCATTAGTCCATTTTCATGCTGCTGATAAAGACATACCAAAGACTGGGCAATTTACAAAAGAAAGAGGTTTAATGGACTTACAGTTCCACATGGTTGGGGAGGCCTCACAATCATAGTGGAAGGTGAAAGGCACATCTCACATGGCAGCAGACAAAAGAAGAGAACTTGTGCAGGGAAACTCTTCTTTTTAAAACCATCAGATCTCATGAGACTTATTCACTATCACAGTAACTAACAGCAGGGAAAGACCTGCCCTCATGATTCTATTACCTCCCACTGGATCCCTCCCATAACACATGGGAATTCAAGATGAGATGTGGGTGTGGACACAGCCAAACCATATCATTCTGCCCCCGGCCCCTCCCAAATCTCATGTCCTCCTATTTCAAAACCAAGACAACAGCCCCCCAAAGTCTTAACTAAGTTTAGCATTAACTCAAAAGTCCACAGGCCAAAGTCTTTCCAAGACAAGGCAAGTGCCTTCAGTTTATGAGCCTGTAAACTTAAAAGCCAGTTAGTTTTTCCTACATACAACTGGGGTACAGCCATTGCATAAATACAGCCATTCCAAATGGGAGAAATTGGCCAAAACCAAGGGGTTACAAGGCCCATGCAAGTCCAAAATCAAGCAGTTAGTCAAACCTTAAAAGCTCCAAAATTATCTCCTTTAACTCCATATCTCACATTCAGATTACAATGATGCAAGAGGTAGGTTCCCATGGTCTTGGGCAGTTCTGTCCCTGTGGCTCTGGAGGGTGCAGTCTCCCTCCTGGCTGCTTTCATGTACTGTCATTGAGTGTTTGCGGTTTTTCCAGGCACATGGTACAAGCTGTCGGTGGATCTACCATTTTGGAGTCTGGAAGACAGTGGCCCTCTTCTCAAAGCTCCACTCGGCAGTGCCCCAGTAGGGACTCTGTGTCGGGGCTCTCGCCCCACACTTCCCTTTCACACTGCCCTAGCAGAGGTTCTCCCAGAGGGCCCCACCCCCATAGCAAACTTTTGCCTGGGCATCCAGGCATTTCCATACATCCTCTGAAATCTAGGTGGAGGTTCCCAAACCTCAATTCTTGATATCTGTGCACCCATAGGCTCAAAATCATGTGGAAGCTTCCAAGGCTTGGGGCTTCTACCCTCTGAAGCAAAAGCCCATGCTGTACCTTGACCCTTTTTAGCTATGGCTGGAGTGGCTGGGATGCAGGGCACCAAGTCTCTAGACTGCATACAGCAGAGGGACCCTGGGCCTCACCCATGAAATCATTTTTTCCTCCTAAACCTCTGGGTCTGTAGTGGGAGAGGCTGCCACAAAGGTCTGTGACATGGCCTGGAGACATTTTCCCCACTGTCTTGGTGATTAACATTTGGCTTCTCATTACCTATGCAAATTTCTGCAGCCGGTTTGAATTTCTCCTCAAAAAATGGGATTTTCTTTTCTACATTGTCAGGCTGCAGTTTTCCAAACTTTTATACTCTGTCTCCCTTTTAAACTGAATGCTTTTAACAGCATCCAAGTCACCTCTTGAATGCTTTGCTGCTTAGAAATTTCTTCTGCCAGATACACTAAATCATGTCTCTCAAGTTCAAAGTTCCACAATTGTCTAGGGCAGAGGCAAAATGCTACCATTCTCTTTGCTAAAACATAACAAGAGTCACCTTTGCTCCAGTTTCCAACAAGTTCCTCATCTCCATCTGAGACTCCCTCAGCCTGGATTTCATTGTTTATATCATTACCAGTATTTTGGTCAAAGCTATTCAATAAGTCTCTAGGGAGTTCCAAAGTTTCCCACATTTTCCTGTCTTCTTCAGACCCAAACAGATCCAACATACTCAAGACTGGGCAATTTACAAAAGAAAGAGGTTTAATGGACTTACAGTTCCACATGGCTGGGGAGGCCTCACAGTCATGGTGGAAGTTGAAAGGTACATCTCACATGGCAGCAGACAAGAGGAGAGAACTTCTGCAGGGAAACTTCCCTTTTTAAAACTATCTGATCTCGTGAGATGTATTCACTATTACAGAAACAGCAGGGAAAGACCTGCCCCCATGATTCAATTAACTCCCACTGGGTCCTTCCCACAACACATGGGAATTCAACATGAGATGTGGGTGGGGATACACCAAACCATATCAGCAAAGCAATCTCAAGGTAAATGCTGCAGCTGCAAGTGCCACTCGCAAATATTCTTGGGGCAAACAGGAAAAGGGTTACTGGAATTCTACATTGCATATTGTCAAGCGTGGATTTGGGGAGAGTAACATGTCTTGACTCCACTGGGAGAGTACAGCAAATAATGAGAGAGTGCAGCAAAAGTGATGTGTTTGGTACCCTCTTGGACACCGCCTTACGTGCTTCTTCCCTTGGCTGGTATCAGTCTGTATTCTTTCCTTGTGATAAATGGTAACTGTAAAGATAACAACTTTCAGTGAGTTCTGTGAGACCTTCTAGCAAAATTTCAAACTTGAGGGTGTTTCTGGGAAACCTCCAAACTTGCAGTTGGTGTCAGAAATGAGGGACGCCTTGGAGACTGTGCCCTCAAACCTCACAGGTTGTCTAACTCTAGGTAAATATATCAACCTACAAATTATCTCCATCACAAACTAGAGGCTGCTTTATGTTTTTTGTTTGAAATTCTCTTAAAGTATGTTTTGAACATTGATATGTTATCTTTTCTCATTAAAAAACAAATTCCAGGCATAATGAAAAGTGTGTTCTTGAGTCTAACTCAGCTTTTTTCCCCTAGCTTCTAGATGGAAAACACAAGTGATAGGGAGTTGATTTCAAGTAATAATCATTTTATTGGAAGGGTCATTAGAAATTAGTTGGTTATACGATTCTACTTTTTGGGCTTTGAATATAAACTGAATCTAGAAGGCAGAACTTGTTGTAATTACTATGCCACACTTCACACATACTGTCTTAGTCCATTTTCTGCTGCTGTAAGAATACCACAGACTGGGTAATTTATAAACAAAAGAAATTCATTTGACTTACAGTTCTGGGGACTGGGGAAGTCCAAGATCCAGAGGCTGCATCTGGTGAAGGTCATTTTGTGGCAGAAAGCATCACATGGGGAGAGAGGCTGAGACAAAGTAGTGACAGTGCACAAGACAGAGAGAAAATGGGGGACAAATTTATCCTTTTATCAGGAGCCTACTCCCATGATAACTAATCCACTCCCACAGTAATGGCATTCATCCCTTCATGAGGGCATAGCCCCTATGGTCTAAATCACCTCTTTAAGGCTTCACCTCTTAATATTATTACAATGGCAATTACATTTCCAACACATGAATTTTTAGAGAACACATTCAAACCACAGCACATACCTGCTTGGGCTTGGGCAAGGGCAGGAATGTTACTTGATTCTCCAAATTTAAGTCAGCATCCAGACCTCGTTCTAATAGAGTTGGTTAGTTTGGACACAGCTTTGCCCTTAGCATCTAATTAAGAATATTTTCCTTAATGGATATTCTTGAACTGCCAAAATGTTGGCACTGAGCCCTAGCCATGATAAGTAGGTTTACATTTTATTTTTAACTTAAATGAACATCATGTAGTCTTGATAGTATTTTTGGAGGTGTCCGTCTGCTGTATGTCACTGAAATCATTTGATGTGAAGGGTCAGAGTAGATTGATAAAAAGATAGATTCCGAAGGAAGTGGTCTGGAATAGGAGGAGGATATGCCAAATATGGTATAGGGACATTTCTTTGATCATCCTAGTGATCAAAGATGGACCAGCTGTTAGCCAGGAGGGAAAAAATTTCCTTTCCTTTTTCCTTGTCTTAGTAGGATTTTAAAGTGCAAGAGAAGAGAGGTGGGGAGAGAAACTGAAGTTTCTGGCTTCCCTAGAGATGTATAAATTAAAACTATAAATAAACTAACTTGTACAGTTTAGATGACTATGGTTACAACGAGGGGAAATTTTTGTACTTATACCGTGTAGTCATCATTGTAATGGTTTCTGCTACGCTACACATGGGCTGTTGTAATTCTAACAAAACATCTAAGCCCACACACAATTTTTGTTGCTTTCCCTCCTTTCTCCTCACAGATATGCAGAAGATATTTTTTGTGGTCAGCTGAGGCAGGAGTTTACCACTTAGGGTAGAGTAAGGAGAGAAAAGGACTCACTCTGTTTTAGCACATAACCTCCTCATTCTTGATTTTGACATCTTAGGCAGGATTGGACTTGAAAGGATATTTACTCATTGGCTCTTGTCATATAGCATATTAGTTTCTTTTGCTGAAAAATCACTCCAAAATTTACTGGCTTAAAGTAACAAGAATCATTTTCATTCTCTCTAATTGTTTCTGTGGGTCAGGAATTCAGAACTGGGCACAGTGGGGATGGTTTGTCTTTGCTTTATGAAATTTGGGACTCCAGCTGAAAGACTCTATGATAGGAACAATCTGAAGGCTCATTCATTCCCATGTAAGTACAGCTGGAATTGTAGGCTGAAGCACCCTTATATTTGTTCAATAGTTTACTATTGAACAAAGTACCTTCCTCTAACCCTTGAGTGGGCCTCTATCCTGGAAACATTGAAAGGTCCTGTTACTCATCTCTTGACCAATCTCCATGTTTTATGTAAAAATTGGTATATTCTCTTTTTATTCAATTTTCACTAGTTTTCCCCCTTATGTTCTATTTCTGTTTCAGGATCCCACATTAAAGTTGGTCTCTTTAGGCTCCTCTTGGCTCAGACAGTTTCTCAGACTTTCCTTGTTTTTCATGACTTTAACTGTTTGGAGTAGTACTGGTCAGGTATTTTGTCTGATGTTTTTCTCATGGTTAAACTGGGATTATACATTTTTGGCAGCCTTATCTTTTTAATATAATTTGTCAGTGTTGCAAAAGTCTACCAAAATAAAAATGTTTCCCTCCTCTGTTCAACAGTCCTTCAGTTTCTCCAATTGTCTGCAGCAGAAAATCAAATTACTCAGCATGACATATAAAGCTTTTCAGAATCTCGCTGTTGCCTTCCTCTTCAGTATAAAGTGTCACTCTACAAACCATTCGAGTTCTTTCCTGAAATGAAGCCCTAACAGTCTTGCAATGCCCGAGATTCATTAAAAAGACAAGGTAAGGTCACTACCATCAATGACTTTACATTTTAGGGGGGCAGGGTACATTTGCAAATAAATAAATGAATAGCATTCTACTTTTATGAAGGAAACAAGAAAGGAGTGGAGATTAAGAAGTACTAACAGTGTCGGAGTGAAGTATACTTTAGAGAGTCTGGGATCTCCTCTTTGAAGAACATAACTGTTGGTTTACTTGCCAGCCACCAGACTTTCCTTCTCTTTAGCTGTCTCAGAGGAGAGAATGTCTAACTCAGCTTTGTTTCCCCAGCGTCTAGTTTAGCCTAATTCATTAAATTAACAGTTTTGGACTAAATAAATGCCCTGAGAGTACTATCTAAAAATTAAAAATCAGTTGCTACCATCCCTCTCCCCAGATTTATCCTTGAAATACCTTTCAAACCTGTTTCTGGAATATTAATATCCGTAAGAGTCCCATCTGCGTCAAGCATGATGAGAAAACTTTTGTCATTAGGATGCTAGTATTAACTTCCTATTTTACATGTTATAATTCAAAAGTAAATTTAATCTTCCAAATCTAGACCTCCCGGTTTTTCTGGAATTGAATGGACATAGTAAAGTCTGACACACTGTGAGTGGGGGAATGGGGAATTGGCTGTGAGGACATCCTCAGACTGGTTAAAATTCCGGGGGGAGAACGAGGCTTTAAGGTGGACTCGTCCTCTACCGCTACCCAGGCAGACTTCATAAGGAAGGGCGAGCAGAGTCCGCCAGTGCGTAACAGGACTACTTAATTCACGTGGGCCTCTTTCTCCATGCCACTTAGTACCACAGGAACCTACCTGGGTCCCGCGCCCCGCCTATTTCCGGGTTGTCGCCGCCGCTGCCGTCGCGTGCGTAATGACGTGTCAGTCTCCTGCAGACCCCGGAAGTGCAACTCGAACTTGATCGGGGCGCGGATCCCGAGAGGGAAAGTCATAACAACCGCACGAGGGAGTTCGACTGGCGAACTGGAAGGCCACGCCTCCTCCCGCCTGCCCCCTCAGCCCTGTAGCTGGGGGCAGAGCTCAGGTAGGACTGCCGTTTGCGGGGATGTGAGCTCTGGGGGCAGGCCCCGGTCGAAATCCGAGGAGGGTGCTGGCCTGAGTCGGGCTCAGGCGGGGGTCGCTGGCCCTGGGGCCCGAAGCTGTCAGGATCCACGCTGCATTCCCTGCGGACACCTCTGACTTGTGTCTGGGTCCCCGCTGATGGGCAGGTCCCATGTGCGATTTCCAACCTCCAGGCGGGAGCGACACGTGTGTTGCCTGGATGACTTTCCTTATATCGGGGCGTACGGGATTCTGGGAGTCCCTGGAGACAGAGTAGTGTGCCCTCCTCCTCTTTCTTGGGAGTGGAGGTATTGTGGTTCTTGTATTAAATTTTTTTTTTCCTACAAGAAGTGTTATTAACTGCTAGCGCTTTACCAGAAGTCATTCGCTGCAGACGGATTAAAGTGCAGTTATAAAATGCTCTCAAAACTTGTAACATGCATGGGCGCGGGTGGGACGTTTTTCTGGGATGCAGTATGAATGTATGAATTAAGTGTTGAATACTTTTGACTTTGAAATAAAGTAAGTATGTTTTGGAGGCAGTCTTCTCTTTCCCTCATCCAGGTGTTTAACATATTCTTTTAGTGCTCCAGGGTCTATATCTGTTGGGCCAAGAAACTCGTTATTTGTGTTTTGGATATGCTGTATTTAATGACATGCAATGTTGCATTTGTCCGTTTCTCCCAAATCCTCAAAAAAGCTGTAGAGGGAAAAATTCTCTGGTTTTTGTCTGCAATAGAGGGAAAAATTCTCTGGTTTTTGTCTGCAAGTGCCTTGTATATTTATCAAAATATCAATGCGATTTTTTAATGCAGTACATGACATCGTTTGTATTAACGCATGTGGTATACTGCGTAACAAATATCGCATTGATAAGGTGTATTCTTTATCCTACAATGCGAGGGACAGTTACACTGTATACATTTAGCGAATGCAGAAACTGAGTAAGAGAGTATTTTTGGATCTGCTGGTACCAGGCTTCTCTCAGAATTTTCAACTAGGCCTTACTTCCACTTAACCAGTGAACCCTACACTGAAAAGTTAGGGTGCTGAGTAAGAGAGTATTTTTGTATCTGCTTCATTAAGGCCTCGAGACAGTGCTGGTACCAGACTTCTTTCAGAATTTTCAACTAGGCCTTACTTCCCCTTAACCAGTGAACCCTACACTGAAAAGCTCTGGATGCTTTCCAGCTATGGCTGCTCCATATGGTAGAATAAATAGTACCAAGGCCAAGAGGGAAACCATGAGCATCCACCTATTTATTCATTTAGCAGATATTTACTGGCAACCTTCAGTGTGCGGGATAGTGTTCAGGTGCTGAGAAGACAGTCGTGAACAAAATAGAAAGTCGTTTTGCTCCTGGAACTTACATTCTAATGGAGAAGTATAATTAACAAGTAAATACATAACGAGTAGTGATTAAGAGCTATAGAGAAAGACTGGGTGCGGTGGCTCACGTCTGTAATCCTAGCATTTTGGGAGACCGAGGCTGGCGGATTGCCTGAGCTCTGGAGGTCGAGACCAGCCTGGGCAACATGGTGAACCCTGTCTCTCCTAAAATACAGAAAAATTAGCCGGGTGTGGTGGCGTGCACCTGTATTCCCAGCTACTCTGGAGGCTGAGGCAGGAGAACTGCTTGAACCAGGGAGGTGGAGGTTGCAGTGAGCCAAGTTGTTCAGATCATGTGCCACATGATTTCTATTCATAATGAGTTCAATTGAGTAATTTGAGTGTGTAATTTAACAATGTCCAAAACTGTAAAAAAAATTGTAAATGTAATCTGGTAAGGAGGAAGGACATTTTACAAAATCTAGAATGTCCAGTTGCCCATAAATTCAAGGTAACAACGTCTTTTTTTTTTTTTTTTTTTTAACTATTGAATGTTTTGTACACTGCCATAATTTATTAGATACTCTTGGGGGTGCTACGTTGAGCTATTTCAGTTATAAATCTCATTTAAATCAATTACTTTGCTTTAGTTTAATGAATGAAAAATTGTATCACAATTTTACTTATAACTCCTTGGCAAATTAAAATTGATTAATTTACTACAGATGAGATGGCAGATGACTGACTTACTCAAGGTTTCACAGCTAAGTTACAGAGAAATTAGAGACAAAAATGCTGTGCTGCTTTCTCTAATATTGTTTGTTGTCTCCATTTGGAGGAAATGATCTCTTTTGTAATATACATAATTGAGATAATTTTTGCTTCAGAGAAAATAACACTGTCAAGACCATCAAAGTAAAACATTACTGTATATTTCCATTTCTTCATATCAGATTTATTTATTTTTTTACTTGGAAATTGCTAAGAAACTAGATTTTATTTTATTTTTAAACTTTTATTCCTTTCTAACTTTTATTTTTATTTTAGTTCAGGGGGTACATGTGCAGTGACCGGATCGGTAGTTTTTCAATTCTCATCCTCTTCCCAACCTCCACCCTGAAGTAGACCCCATTGTGTACTGTTCCCTTTGTCCATGTGTACTTAATATTTAGCTCTCACATGTAAGTGAGAACATTTTGTATTTGTTTTTTTTTCCTGCATTGATTCACATAGAATAATGGCCTCCAGCTCCATCCATGTTGCTGTAAAGGACATGATTTTATTCTTTTTTCTCGCTGTGTGGTGTTCCATGGTGTATACGTGCCACATTTTCTTTGTTCAGTCCATTGTTGATGGGTATGTAGGTTGATTCCACGTCTTTGCTTTTTTGAATAGTGCTGTAATGACCATATGAGTACATGTTGTCTTTTTATTGGAATGATTTATATGCCTTTGGGTTTGTACCCAGGAATGGGATTGTTGAGTTGAATGGCAGTTCTTTCTGTTTTAGCTTTGAGAAATCTCCAAACTGCTTTCCACAGTGGCTGAAATTTACATTCCCCCCACCACTGTAAAAGCATTCAGTTTTCTCCACAACCTCATCAGCAGCTGTTATTTTTTGACTTTTTAATAACAGCCGTTCCAACTGATGTGAGATGGTTCTTATTTTGGTTTTGATTTGCATTTCTCTAAAACTCAGTGATGTTGAGCATTTTTTCATATGCTTGCTGGCCATGTGTATATCTTGTTTTGAGAATTGTTTGTTCATGTCCTTTGCCCATTTTTTATGGGTTTCTTTTGCTTGTTAATTTATTTAAGTTCCTTACAGATTCTGGCTATGGGACCTTTGTAGGATGCATAGTCTGCAAATTTTTTCTCCCATTCCGTAGGTTGTCTGTTTACTCTGTTGATACTTTCTTTTGTTGTGTAGAGGCTCTTTAGTTTAATTAGGTCTTTCTTTTCAACTTTTGTTTTTGTTGCAGTTGCTTTTGGAGTCTTCATATGAAATCTGCCAGGGCCTTGGTTCAGAATGGTATTGCCTAGATTTTCTTTTAGAGTGTTTATAGCTTTAGGCCTTACATATAAGTCTTTAATCCATCGTGAATGGATTTTTGTGTATGGTAAGAGGAAAGGGTTCAGTTTCAATCTTCTGCGTATGGCTAGGCAGTTATCCCAGCACTCTTTATTGAATAGGGAGTCCTTTTCCCATTGCTTATTTTTGACTTTGTCAAAGATCAGATGGTTTTAGGTGTGTGGCTTTATTTCTGGGTTCTCTATTCTGTTCCGTTGTTTTATGTGTCTGTTTTTTTTTTTTTTTCCCCAGTACCACGCTGTTTTGGTTACTGTAGCCTGGTAGTAGTTTGAAGTCAGATAGTGTGATGCCTCTGGCTTTGTTCTTTTTGCTTAGGATTGTTTTGGGTATTCAGGCTGCTTTTCATTTCCATATGAATGTTAGATATTTTTTCTAGTTCTGTGAAAAATGTCATTGGTAGCTTGATAGGAGTAGCATTGAATCTGTAAATTGCTTTGAGCAACATGGCCATTTTAATAATGTTAATTCTTCCTATCCATGAGTAAGGAATATCTTTCCATTTGTGTTGTTTCTGATTTCTGTGGCAAAGTTTTGTAATTCTCATTGTAGAGATCTTTCACCTCCCTGTTGAGCTATATGCCTAGGTATTTTATTTCTTTTGTGGCTATTGTGAATGGGATTGCATTCTTGATTTGACTCTCAGCTTGGACGTTATTGCTGAAATGCTACTGATTTTTTGACATCGATTTTGTATCCTGAAACTATGTAGAAGTTGTTTATCAGATCTAGGAACCGTTGGGTAGAGAGAGTGGGGTTTTCTAAGTATAGAATCATATCATCTGTGAACAGAGATAGTATGACTTCCTCTTAATTTGGATGCCTTTCATTTGTTTCTCTTGCGTAATTGCTTTGGCTGAAATTTCCAGCGCTATGCTGAATAGTTGTGGTGAGAGTGGGCATGCTTGTCTTTTTCCGGTTTTCAAGGGAAATGTCTCTAGCTTTTCCCTATTTGGTATGATGTTCGCTGTGGGTTTGCCATAGATGAGTCTTTTTATTTAAGGTATGTTCCTTCAGTGTCTAGTTTGTTGAGAATTTTTAACACGCAGTGATGTTAAATTTTATCGAATGCCTTTTCTGCATCTATTGAGATGATCATGTGGTTTTTGTTTTTAGTTTTGTTTATGTGTTGAATCACGTTTACTGATTTACATATGTTGACCCAACCTTGTATAACAGGAATAAAGCCATCTTGATCATGGTGGATTAGGTTTTTGATGTGCTTCTGGTTTTGGTGTGCTAGTATTTGTTGGGGATTCTTACATCTATATTCATCAGGGATATTGGCCTAAAATTTTCTTTTTTCATTGTGTTTCTACAAAGTTATGGTATCAGAATGATGCTGGCTCCATAGAATGATTTGACGGGGAGTCCTTTCTTCTCAGTTTTTGGAATAGTTTAGTAGGGTTGTTATCCGCTCTTCTTTATATGTTGGGTAGAATTTGGCTGTCAATATGTCTTTTCCAGGGCTTCTTCTGGGTGTAGGCTTTTTATTACTGAATCAATTTTAAAATTCACTATTGGTCTGTTCAGGGTTTCAATTTATTTCTGATCAATCTTGGGAGGTTGTATGTTTTGAGGAACTTATCCATTTTCTCTAAGTTTTCTAGTTTGTGTAGGTAGAGGTGTCCATAATAGTCTCCGAGGGTTTTTTGTGTTTCTGTGGGGTCAGTTGTAATCTTCACTTTGCATTTCTGATTGTGTTTATTTGGACTTCTTTCCTTTTTTCTTTATTTGTCTAGCTAGTGGTCTGTCAGTCTTATTCTTTCAGAGAACCACGTTTTGGTTTCATTGACCTTTTGTATAGTTTTTCATGTCTTAGTTTTGTTCAGTTAAGCTCTCCTTTTGTTTTTTTCTTCTGCTAGCTTTGGGGTTAGTTTACTTTTGTTTTTTGTTTTTGTTTTTTTTTTTGGTTGCTCTAGGTGTGATGTTAGGTTGTTAATTTGAGATCTTTCTAACTACTTGATGTAGGTGTTTACTGCTATAAACTTTCCTTTGAAGACTGCTTTAGCTGTGTGTCAGAGAATCTGGTATGTCATTTCTTTGTTTTCATTAGTTTCAAAAAATATCTTGAATTCTGTCTTAATTTCATTGTTTACCCAAAGTCATTCAGGGAACAGATTGTTTAATTTCCACATAATTATATGATTTTGGAGATCTGTTCTTGTACTGTGGTTGAGAGTGTGGTATAATTTCAGTTTTCTTTCTTTTTTTTTTTTAATCTGTTGAGAATTCCTTTATGGCTGAGTGTGTGGTCAATATTACATTATGTGTCATGTGCAAATAAGAAGAATGTATATTCTGTTGTAGTTGAGTGGAGTGTTCTGTAGATGTCTGTTAGGTCCGTTTGGTCAAGTGTCAAGTTTAGGTCCTAAATATCTTTGTTAGTTTTGTGCCTCGATGATCTGTCTAGTACTGTCAGTGGGTGTCGAGATGAGATCTTCCACTATTAATCTTCCACTATTATTGCGTGGTTATCTAAGTCTCTTTGTAGGTCTCTAAGAACTTATTTTATGAATCTGGGTGCTCCAATGTTGGATGCATATATATTTAGGATAGTTAATTTTCATGTTGAATTGAACCTTTTCTCATTATCTAATGCCCTTCTTAGTCCTTTTTGATTATTGTTGCTTTCAAGTCTGTTTTTGAATTAAAAAATTAAAAGAGCAATCTGTCTCTTTTTTTGTTTTCTGTTTACTTGATAGATTTTTCTCTATCCCTTACTCTGAGTCTGTGCGTATCATTGCATGTGATATGGGTCTCTTGAAGGTGGTATATAGTTAGGTCTTGTTTCTTTATTCAAATTGCCACTCTGTGTCTTTTAAGTGGTGTAATTAGTCCGTTTACATTCAGGGTCAGTATTGATATGTGAAAATTTGATCCTGTTATGCTGTTAGCTGCTTCTTATGTAGACTTGATTGTGTAGTTGCTTTATGGTGTCAATGGTCTGTGTACTTAAGTGTGTTTTTGTGGTGGCCAGTAATGGCCTTTCATTTTCATGTTTAGTGCTTCCATAAGGACCTCTTATAAGGCGGGTCTGGTGGTAGTGAATTCCCTTAGTATTTGCTTATCTGAAAAGGATTTTATTTGTCTTTCACTTAATGAAGCATAGTTTGGCTGGATGTGAAATTCTTGGTTAGCATGTCCTTTCTTTAAGAACGCTGAATAAAGGTCCCCAGTCTTTTCTGGCTTGTAGGGTTTCTGCTGAAAGGTCAGCTGTTAGCCTGATGGGGTTCCCTTTGTAGGTGACCTCTGCCTTCTTTTTAGCTCCCTTTAAGATTTTTTCTTTTACTTTGACCATGGAGAATCTGATGACTATTTGTCTTCAGGATGGTTGTCTTGAATAGCGTCTTACAGGGGTTCTCTGCAGTTCCTGAATTTGAATGTCTACCTCCCCAGAAAAGTTAGGGAAATTTTCATAATTTTTAATTATGTTTTCTAAGTTGCTTTCTCGCTGTCTCTGTCAGGAATGCCAATGTGTCATATGTTTGGTCTGTTTACGTAATCCCATATTTTTAGGAGGTTTCTGTTCATTCTTTTTATTCATTTGCCTTTATTTTTGTCTGATTGAGTTCATTTGAAGAATTGGTCTTTGAACTTTGAGATTCTTTCCTCAGTTTTGTCTATTCTGAGCACTTCTGATTGTATTATGAAATTTTTTTAGTGAGTTTTTCAGCTCTATCAGATCAGTTTGGTTCCTTCTTAAAATGACTATTTCATCTTTAAGTTCTTGTATTGTTTTATTGGATTCCTTGGATTCCTTGGATTGGGTTTCAACTTTCTCCTGAATCTTGATGATTCTCCTTGCCATCCGCATTCTGAATTCTATGTCTATAATTTCAGACTAGTTAAGAACCATTCTTAGGCAGGTGATGCAGTCATTTGGAGGTAGGAAAACACGCTGACTTTTTTTTTTACTTTGGAATTATTGATATTTATTATTTCCTATGCTATAACATAGTTAAAGCTAATTTTCAGGAGGAAAGTTTCATTTTGTAATTATTCATTATTTACACTGTGATGGGGAGGGCTTTAGTATTCTTTTTTTCCTGGTTATTCCTTTTTTAAAAAAAAAATATTTTAGGTTTGGGGATACATGTGTAGGTTGGTTACATAGATAACATGTGTCATAGGGTTTGTTGTATGTATTATTACATCACCCAGGTATTAAGCTCAGTACCCAATAGTCATCTTTTCTGCACATTGCCCTCCTCCTCACCTCCCTCTCTTAAGTAGACCCCAGTGTCTGTTGTTACTTTCTTTGTGTTCATAAGTTCTCATAATTTAGCTCCCATTTATAAGTGAGAACATGCAGTATTTGGTTTTCAGTTACTGTGTTAATTTGCTAAGGATAATGGCCTCCAGCTTCATCCGTGTTCCCGCAGAAGACGTGATCTCATTTTTTTTTATGGCTGTGTAATATTCCATGGTGTGTATCTACCACATTTTCTTTATCCAGTCTGTCATTGATGGGCATTTAGTTTGATTCCATGTCTTTACTGTTGTGAACAGTACTGCAGTGAACATTCATGTGCCGGTGTCCTTATAATAGATATTCTTCCTCTGAGTGTATACTCAGTGACGGTATTGCAGCGTCAAATAGTAGCCCTGCTTTTAGCTCTTTGAGGAAAAGCTATACTGCTTTCCACAATGGTAGAACTAATTTACACTCCCACCGACAATGTATCAGGGTTCCCTTTTCTCCACAACTTTGCTGGCATATGTTATTTTTTGACTTTTTAATAATAACCATTCTGACTGGTGTGAGATGGTATCTCATTCTGGTTTTGATTTGCATTTCTCTAATGATCAGTGATATTGAGCTTTTTTTATATGCTTTTTGTGTACATGTATGTCTTTTAAGAAGTATCTGTTCATGTCTTTTGTTTACTTTTTAATGGGGTTGTTTGTTTTTCTCTTACAATGTTGTTTAAGTTCCTTGTGGATGCTGGACTTTCTCCTGAATCTTGATTTTTGCCAACTCTGCATCTGACTAAGACAGATTTTTTTCCCATTATGTAGGTTGTCTGTTTACTCTGTTGATAGTTTCTTTTGCTATGCAGAAGCTCTTAAGTTTAATTACATTCCATTTGTCAGTTTTTGCTTTTGTTGTGATTGCTTTTGGTGTCTTTGTCATGAATTCTTTGCCCGTTCGTAGGTCCAGGATGGTATTGCCTAGGTTGTTTTCCAGGGGTTTTATAGTTTTGGATTTTACATTTAAATCTTTAATCCATTTGAGTCTATTCTTGTATATGGTATAAGGAAGGGGTCCAGATTCAGTCTTCTGCATATGGCTTGCCACTTATCTCAGCACCATTTTTTGAATAGGGAGTCTTTTCCCCTTTTCTTGTTTTTGTCAGCTTTGTCAAAGATTAGATGGTCGTAGATGTGTGGCCTTATTTGTGGGCTCTTTATTCTGTTCTATTGGTCTATATTCTATTGGTCTATATACAAGCATATAGCTTGTATATATGCTGTTTTGATCCCTGTAGCCTTGTAGTATGGTTTGAAGTCAGGTAAGATGATACTCCAGCTTTGTTCTTTTTGCTTAGTATTGTGCTGGCTATTTGAGCCATAAAATTACTTTTCTGGTTCCATAAAAATTTTAAAATAATTTTTTCTAGTTCTGTGAAGAATGCCTTTGGTAGTTTGATAGGAATAGCATTGAATCTGTAAATTGCTTTGGGCAGTAGCCATTTTAATGATATTGATTCTTCCTTTCCACCAGCATAGGATGTTTTTCCATTTATTTGTGTGTCATCTCTGATTTCTTTCAGCAGTGTTTTGTAATTCTCATTGTAGAGATCTTTCACTTCCCTTATTAGCTGTATTCCTAGATATTTGTGTGTGTGTGTGGCAGTTTTGAATGGGATGGCCATTCTGAATTGGCTCTTAGTTTGCTTGTTGTTGGTATACAGGAATGCTACTGATTTTTGTACATTGATTTTGTATCCTGAAACTTTGCTGAAGTTATCAGCTGAAGGAGCTTTTGGACTCATACTATGGGGTTTTCTCGATATAGAATCATGTCATCTGCAAACAGGTAGTTTGACTTTCTTCCTATTTGGATGCCCTTTATTTCTTCCTTTCATCTGATTGCTCTGGCTAGGACTTCCAATACTAAGTTGAATAGATGTGGTGAGAGAGGGCATCCTTATCTTGTGCCGTTTTTCAGGGGAATACTTCCAGCTTTTGCCCATTCCATGTAATGTTGACTGTGGGTTTCTCATAGATGTGTCTCATTATTTTGAGGTATGTTCCTTCAATACCTAGCTTACTGAGAATTTTTAACATGATGGGATGTTGAATTTTATCAAAAGCCTGTTGAAATAACCATATGGCTTTTGTCTTTAGTTCTGTTTATGTGATGAATCACATTTATTGATTTTCGTATGTTGAACCAGCCTTGCATCCTGGGGATGAAGCCTCCTTGATCATGGTGGATTAGCTTTTTGATGTGCTATTGGATTTGGTTTGCATGTGTTTTGTTGAGGGTTTTTGCACCAGTGTTCATCAAAGATATTGGCCTGAAGTTTTCTTTTTTTGTTGTTTCGCTGTCAGAGTTTAGATCAAGGTGATGCTGGCCCCATAGAGTGAGTTGGGGAGAAGTCCATCCTCCTCAGTTTTTTGGAATAGTTTCTGTAGGAATGGTACCAGCTTTTCTTTGTACATCTGGTAAAATCTAGCTGTGACTCCATCAGGTCCTGGGCTTTTTTTGGTTGGTAGGCTATTTATTAGTGATTCAATTTTGGAGCTTGTTAATGGTCTGCTCAGGGAATCTGTGTCTTTCTGGCTCAGTCTCGGAAGAGTGCATGTGTCCAGGAATATATCCATCATACCTAGGTTTTCTAGTTTGTTTGCGTAGAGGGATGTTAATAGTAGTTTCTGATGGTTGTTTTTGTTTCTGTGGGGTCAGTAGTAACATTCTCTTAGTAATTGCTAATTGTGTTTATTTGGATCTTCTCTTTTTTTCTTCTTAATTAGCCTAGCTAGTGGCCTATTTTATTTTTTTTTCAAAAAATCAACTCCTTAATTTGTTGATCTTTTGAATGGTTTTTTGTGTTTTGATTTCCTTCAGTTCAGCTCTAATTTTTGTTATTTCTTGTCTTCTAGCTTTGGGGTTGATTTGCTCTTGTTTCTCTCATTCTTTCAGTTGTGAAGTTAGGTTGTTAATTTAAGATGTTTCTAGTTTTTTGATGTGGGCATTTAATGCTTTGAATTTTCATTTTAACATTGTTTAGTCATGTCCCAGAGATTCTGGTATGTTCTATCTTTGTTCTCATTATTTTCAAGGAACTTCTTGATTTCCGCCTCAATTTCATTATGTACCCAAAAGTCATTTGGGAGCATGTTGTTTAATTTTTATGTATTTGTATGGTTTTGAGTGATTTTCATTGTGTTGACTTACATTTTTATTGTGCTGTGGTCCAAGAGACAGTTTGACTTTTTGAGTTGCCAGAGTCCTTCCTCTGGTTCTTCATCTTTGTGGCCGGATGTTCCTTTAATTTTTGTTGTTGCTGTCCTTTGGATGGGCCTTTTTGCTTTTATACTTCTTGATGCCTTTGAGGGTTTGACTGTTCTTTAAGTTGGTTTCAGTCAGCTGTCTTCATTTCTGGATGATTTCAGGGGACCAAGGTTCAGCTCAGCACTCCTGGGCTGCATGCTCTAACCCTGGAGGGTTGTGACCAGGCCCACAGCTTTGTTCTCTGACCCCCTGAGGTTAAGCACCTGCTGTGCTGGAGGAGCTGAGGTGTTCCCAGTTCACTGGTAGCAGCACTCCCATGGAGGGTGCTGACAAAAGCCCTTCATTAGGCCAGTGACAGAAGGGTCTGTGTTCGTGAGCACCAGCAGTGGGCGGTGCGGGTGGGGGTGTTACGTCAAAGCAGTGGAGAGAGGTTGTAGGCATGTGCATACTGGCAAAGCAGTGGGGGGAGGCTGTGGGCGGGTGTGTGCTGACAGGGGCCTGTATCAGTTTGTTTTCATGCTGCTGATAAAGAGGTACCTGAGACCAGGCAATTTACAAAATAAAGAGGTTTAATGGTCTTATAGTTACTTATGGCTGGGGAGGCCTCACAATAATGGTGGAAGGCAAGGAGGAGCAAGTCACATCTTACATGGATGGAAGCAGGCGAAGAGAGAGATTGTGCGGGGAAACTCCCATTTTTAAAACCATCGGATCTTGTGAGACTTACTATCATGAGAACAGCATGGGAAAGACATGCTCCCATGATTCAATTACCTCCCACTGGGTCCTTTCCACAACACATGGGAATTCAAGATGAAATTTGGGTGGAGACATAGCCAAACCATATCAGAGCCCATCTGCAGAAGTTCTCTGATGGTTAGGTAACATCTGCCAGCTGATGAGCTGTGGCGGTGGCCATTGGGAAGTGCCCCTGTTGGATATCTGAGACTATGCTGCAAGCTTATCTGGCCAGGCAGTGACTGGTAGAGGCTGGCAGACAGGGTGGGGGTGCTCAGATCAGACTGGCTGTGTCCCCCAGGCAAGTTAGCCCTGTTCTGTCCAGGCCTGAGAGTCAATATATGCTAAAGCTGCGTAGAGGAGCATGATGAGCTTTCGGTGAATGCCATCCCTAACTGTGCTCCACTGTAGCCATTTCCATGCCAAAGCCTCTGAGCTCTGCACAGGCTGGAGTCCTGTCCCTGCCACTTCTCCAAGCAGTTCTCCCTGCTAGCTCAAATGTCCATGGGGGTCATCAGGTCTCCTGTAGCTAGGATTCTGGAGGTCCATGGTGAGAGTAGGCCACTCCACACCTATTGAACTCACTCCTTCTCCAGGAGCCACTCAAGGCCAGAAATGAATCCTGGTGCTTGGCAACCCTGTGTTGAGTTCCCAGCTTCCTCCTCCTTCAGTCCAGGGTCTGTGTCCTTTCTCTGTTCACTCTCAATGCCTTCCTCCCAAAGATTTTCTTGAAGTTTGCTGGTGTTCTTGATGGTCTCTTCTCTCGATGGGAGAAGCTCTTCCTCCATCTAGCCGGCCATTGTGGCTCTTCTTTCTCTGTATATTTATTTTAATCGTAGTCTAGATTGATAATGTACCAAGCCTTGCTTTGCTCAGAAGTTAAAGGGGTGCTAACAAGACTAAGACTGTGGATTTGGGCCCTTGTAAGGCCCTTTAATAGCTCTTTACAGGAATGATTATAACCACCAGTATAACTACTGACTACTTGGGATATAGCTAGTATTCCTATTCCCTGCCAATCATATTGCCATCATATGTAATCTAGTATAAGAAAACAGTAGAAAAGGTACTTGTACCTCAGGAGACACACTATTTGTATTAAAAAGAATAATTCAGAGTAAATATCCAAGTTAATGAAGACATACAAGTGATACCCCTTTCCTCTACAAAGCATAGCTTAGTTTTATGTGCTTATATAAAATGTGGAGCTAGCTACAATTGTGACCAAGACTATAACCTAAGATGAGGCAAGTAAAAAATGTGAAAAGATTGATTAATTGTTAGATTAGATGCTCTCTTGATTTGAATTACCCGTTCTTCTTGTTATCATCATTTTTGCCTGTACTATGGAAATGACTCTGGAATTAAGTAGTTTGGAATTTTGTTAATAATCTTGATCCATTTGCTTTAATACACTCTGATGTAATTTGAATACTTTGATTAAATGGTCATATCTGAGAATTGATGGGAAGAAAGGTCAGATCAGGCAGGTTGAAGATGTTGGGATAGAAAATAAAGGATTTCTTTCAGTAGGGATTGGCTGAATGGGGATAAGACTCTGGTCTCAGAAGAGATGGAGAGCAGGAGAGATAAATGAACAGGAAAAGGCCTAAGATCTAGATAAGGGAAAAAAAACATGGCAAGAGTCAGGCAGATTTTCAGTTATTCGAATCAGTAATAGATGTATACCTAGTCATAAGGCAATCTGGACTTCATATTTGAGGATATTACCTTCTGGTTGGGTGTCTGCTATGAAGGTAAGACTTTAGTATAATGTTTTGTATTACAATAGATGGAAGTATGTATAGGATACTATGGGAGTGTTGTAAGGCTTTTCCTGGGGTTGGAGAAAATTATCCTTAAGTTGAGAACCTAAGGATGGATCATTTAAAATAAAGCAGAAAGACATTCTAGATAGAAGAAATAGCTCTTAGCAGTCTGACGTCTGCAAAAACAAAAAGCAATTTGCAGTTACTAGAGGAGAAAATTTGATTGTAGTGAGAGATGGAGTTGAAGGAGGAAATAGGAGCCACATCATGGCTATGTGTGTGTGTGCGTAAGATGTGGGCAGAGAAGGCTTGTATAATTTGCCGAGGAGCTTGGACTTGCCTCTGTAAGCAGCGGGAACTATTGAGTGGTTACTCTTATCTTCTATTTAGTAAAAAACATAATCTTGCCCAAACAGAAGTCTGGCCTTTGCCCCCACTTTATGGATGATAATGCCTTGGGCCACACTAATGGTGTGATTGAGGATTGGGGCTGGCTACGTCTGTTATAGTCTTCAGGTCGGGGCTGCCCATGCCAGAAATACTAACTATGTGACTTAGGGTGGGGCTTTTGGTTAAGTGATATCAGTTAACCTGGAGGCTGACCTCAACCATATAGACAGTTAATTAGTCATTCATGCCTAAGTAACAGAGCCCCAAGAAAAACACTGAATACTCTGTCTTCTGTGGGCCTTCCTAGTTGGCAATACTCTGTGTGTGTTGTTAAACAGACAGCGGGAGAATGATGTGACCATGATGTCATGGGGAGAGGACAATGGCAGTTCCATGTTTGGTACCTTCCTAGTCTATCTTACGTGCTTCTTTTCTTTGTCCTGTTAATCTATATCCTTTCCCTGTAATAAACTAACTGTGAATAGAATAGCTTTCAGTGAGTTCCGTGAGTCTTTCCAGCAAATTATGGAAACTGAGAATGGTTTTGGGAATCCTCTGAACTTACAGTGGTGTGAGAAGTGGGGTAGTTTCTTTTGTGGATTGTTCTGTCTATCTCTGTAGGTGCGAAAAACCCTTTGCATCATCTTTCTCTGCTTTCTTTCTTTCTCTATTTAGGACAAAATTGGCCTTTCAGTTTGAAAGCAGCGATAAACATACAATGCTGTTGAAGTAATGCAACTTCTAAGATGAGAGGATATTGGGGAAAATATCAAGACTATTATAATATAAATGTCCCTAAACATAATACAATCCCCTGATACTTTCCTTTCTAATTGCTATTGACTGAATTATGTCCCTCCAGTTTGTATATTGAAACCCTAACCCCAGTATGATTGCGTTTGGTTTTATTAAGGTTAAATGAGGTCAGAGGATGGGACCTTGACCCCATAGGATTAATGTCTTCATAAGAAGAGACGTGAGAGAGGCCATTCTCCTGGTCACTTTCTCTTTACCATGTAAGGACATGGTGAGAAAGTAAAAATCTGCAAACCAGGAAAAGAGTCCTTGTCAGAAACCAACCAACCCCCCTGGACCTTGATCTAGGACTTCTAGCCTCAAGAGCTGTGAGAAAATAAATTTAACTTGTTTTAGCAACCCAGTCTCTGCAGTTTTGTTACGGCAGCCTGACCACAAATTGTAATACCATGAATTGGGATGTTACTGTAATACCTAAAAATGTAGATGTGGCTTTGGAGCTGGAATATAGAGAGGGCCTGCAGAACAGAGTGTCAAACCAAAGGAGATTATTCTTGAACTGTAATGATGGAGTGGAATTTGCCTTCCTAAGTTTGGCACTTGTTTGGAACCCATCACCCTTTTCTTTCTTCTAATGTCTCCCTTTTGGAATGGGAATGTCTATTATTTCCCTGTCCCACTGTCGTATTTTGGAAATACGTAACTTGTCAGGTTTCACAGGTTTACAACTGGAGAGGAATTTTGCCTTAGGGTGAATCATACCTCATTCTTATCCATACCTAATTTAGATGATACTTAGATGAAACTTTGGACATTAGGCGTTAGAGTTGATGATGGAATCAGTTAAGACTTTTGGGGCTGTTGGGATGGAATGAATGCATTTTGTGTGTGATAAGGACATGAATTTTGAGGAGGCCAGTGGCAGAATGCTATTGACTAAGTTGAATTTCCCCAAAATTCATATATTGAAGCCATAACCTACAGTGTAACTGTATTTGGAGTAAGGAGGTCATTAAGGTTAAATGAGGTCATAAGGATGGGGCCCTGATCTACTAGGATTAGTATCCTTATAAGAAGAGACACCAGAGAGCTCTCCCTTTATCCAGTAAGAATGCAGTCTTCTGAAAGCCAGAAAGAGAGTCTTCACTAGAAACTGGTCCTTTTGTATCTTTTTCTGGGACTTCTAGCCTCCAGACTGTAAGAAAACAAATTTCTGTTGTTTAACCCACCCAATGTGTGGTATTTTGTATGGCCGCTCAAGCAGATTAATGTACTAATTGATAGCTAGTCTTTGTTGTTGTTGTTAACCAGCAGTTAGATTATTTGTGATCTAGTAGAGTACGGTTTCCTATATATTCCTTTTAAAGTTGAGTCATCTGAAATTATTAAAAAACTTGAAGAAATGTATCAGAAAGACCTCAGTGAGGACTTTTAGATTATATATCTTAAATGACTGAGCAAACAACACAGGTATATGAAAGTAGAAGGAAAGATGAAATGAAAGGTTTTGGAAAACTAATATACCTGTGTTCATGTTTTAAGAAGATTCAATACAGCTTTCCCCCCTACATTTAGAAAGGAGTTCAGTTGAAAATATTCATCTTCTAATAAGATTTATCACAGATTTAAGGAGCTGTGTCCTTTAGAACATTTTAAAAAATGAATTTACGATAACTTGCTACATTGAGGTATTTGTAGGGCTGTAGAGTTAAAGGATGTTTCAATTAGGTATAAAAAACAAAGGAGCATCTAATAGAACTCAAACTATTCGATATATATTCATCCATAATTATGTGTGTGTGTATGTTCCTACTGTTTTCTAGGCATGGTGAAAGCATTTTGGTAGACATCTTTTCAGTTGAAAATAGAAAAATCTAGGACAGAATCCATATTTGAGGAACTAAGTATAATATTTGAATTATAAGCATTTAAGTTTTTTACTTACAGAATTGAAATGGAATAACATTATAGAAATTTACCAATAAGATTTCAAGAAAATGTATAACAGAGAAAAATGAAAAACACAAAAATAAGACTTGGAGTTAGGTGTTGGCAAGGAACAGAATTACCAGTAGTGACGTTAGAGTTAGTCCTAGATAGTCGTGATGTATCAGGAACCAGACTATCCAGACTTCGCTGTGGTACAGGAAGATACATCATGATTTTTAAATGAAGAAGTTTCAAGCACAAGGATATATACATAGATGGTAAAGACCTAAGAGCAGAGGGAAATATTATCATATTTAAAGGTTTTATCATAGCTCACTGTAGCCTCGACCTCCCAGGCTCAAGCAATCTTCCTACCTCAGACTCCTGAGTAGGTGGAACCACAGGCATGTGCCACCACACCTGGCTAATTTTTTGTATTTTTTTTTTTTTGGAGAGACAAGGTTTTGCTATGTTGGCCAGGCTAGTCAAGCGATCCTCCTGCTTCACCCTCCCAAAATGCTGGGATTACAGGTGTGAGCCACTGCACCCTGCCTATTATTTTTCTAATGCCAAGTGCTTTGAAGAGGTGTCAGCACCTGTGCCAGTATAAGACAGTCATAGTTCAACTGTTGCAAAGTAGAGAGAATCATGAAAGCTTGGTTTTGGAAAGTATTTTTGATATGAGTCTACTTTCTGAAGGTTTACTATTTTCTTGGATCATTGGAGTCTTATTTTTATTAATGGTATATCTGTTTTTGGCCTAGATGTTACTAAGCTGTGTAGGAGCATATCAGTCAATTATACTCGCTATAATGTTACATAGAGCAGAGTTTACAAATTGGAGACCCTCAAACTAAGTGAGTCTCCATAATCTTAAATTTTTAAAAATTACTTTCCATCTAATTTAAGTAAAAGTTGGGCTTTTGATTTCTCCTGAAAAATTTTGAAGTTCTAATCACACTGTGGCTCCATTCTGTATGGGAACAGTGTGGCAAGTCAGAACTCCCTTGAGATAAGCAATGTATTTTCCGGTTTGCTTCACTCTCCACTATTCATTCAGTATAAAGTGTGACTTACAGGGCTTCACTGCCTACGAACAAAGTTGATTTCACTGGAGGCCATTTGAGTCTCTTCCCTCTGGCCTTGAAGCATTAATGATCTGTTCTTTCATGGTCTTTAACTACTTTCTTCAAGGTGGCTAATATGTTAAATCAGTTTGTGCTAAGTATTTGACAGATGGTGGTTGTGACTAGAATATTATTTATAGGTAATAACTCATTATTTTGAAACAGTGAATGATTGTAATGGTGAAATTTTATTTGTATTAGTAATACTGCAATAACTGCTAAGAACTTAGACATTTCAGTTTCATAATTGAAAACAAACTATTTATTTAAAACAACCTTATTTATTCTGGATATATTTCCTCAACAAGAAACACGTATAATTATTTTTATCAAAACAAGCATATGTGTTTGTGTTTTTAACTGTTTTAATTGCAATATAAAGTTTCTCTCTTGCATGCTTACTTCCTTTCTCTTTCTCTCTTGAAATGAAGAAAGACTTTCAGTCAGGTCAGCCCTTAATAATGAACTGAATTACGTAAGCTAATTTTTCACTACTTTTTTTTTTTTTTTAATTCAAGGACTGTTAAAGCATTCCTATTTTGATAAATCCAAAGGAAGCACCTTCTTTACATGGAAAATAAATTATTGCTGAATTGGAAAATTACTAGGCAATTTAGTGATGATAATTTTAGTGATGATATGGGATGCAGGGCTGGTTCAGCATACACAAATCAATAAACGTAATCCATCACATATACAGAACCAATGACAAAAACCACATGATTATCTCAATAGATGCAGAAAAGGCCTTTGATAAAATTCAACACCCTTTCATGCTAAGAACTCTCCATAAACTAGGTATTGATGAAACATATCTCAAAATAATAAGAGTTATTTATGGCGGACCCACAGCCAATATCATACTGAATGAGCAAAAGCTGGAAACATTCCCTTTGAAAACCAGCACAAGACAAGGATGCCCTCTCTTACCACTCCTATTCAACATAGTATTGGAAGTTGTAGCCGGGACAATCAGGCAAGAAAAATAAATAAAGGATATTCAAATAACAGGAGAGGAAGTCAAATTGTATCTGTTTGCAGATGACATGATTATATATTTAGAAAACCCTGTCGTCTCACCCCAAAATCTCCTTAAGCTGATAAGCCACTTCAGCAAAGTCTCAGGATACAAAATCAATGTGCAGAAATCCCAAGCATTCCTGTACACCAATAATAGACTAACAGAGAGCCAAATCATAGTGAACTGTCATTCACAATTGCTACAAAGGGAATAAAATACCTCGGAATTCAACTGACAAGGGATGTGAAGGACCTCTTCAAGGAGAACTACAAACCACTGCTCAAGGAAATAAGAGAGGACACAAACAAATTGAAAAACATTCCATGCTCATGGACAGGAAGAATCAATATATCAGTATTGATTCATTTTTAAAAACTCATATTTTTGAGATTGGGTTCCTTATTCAATTGAATATCTAGTCATATGAATCTACTAGAAAAGCATCTGTGCTCCTCTAATATATTTATTCCAGAGTTTTTCTTTATGTTTTAGTTCTTGCTTTTTCTTCTAGATTGTTCTTATTCAGAACTGACTGAAAGTTTTGTTAGTTCATTGATTAAATCATAGTAGGATTCTTGAGTTTAAGAAGTCAGCTCCAAAATAATGATTGTGTAAATAGTCATTTTGAAAGGGAAAGAATGGATTTTGCTATGTTTGGAATTATTTCAGAACTTTCCAGAAGCCTGGCATCTATTGTATAGTGTATAACCACTATTACAATAGAAACCAGAATTGTGAAAGAGCTCACTTCTATTCCCTTTCGGTTCTGTGATTTTGTGTTTGGAATTTTCATTTAAACTTGCTTTATTATAATATGTTTGTATACTTACTTATCTGCAAAAGGTAAGCGCTGGAGGCTTACAGCTTACTCTGGGATCCCTCTGGAGTGTGTGTGTGTGTGTGTGTGTGTGTGTGTGTGTGTGTGTATAAATGGTTTTAAACCAATAATTATTAAAATATATGAGTATTTTTAGTAAAAACAAAACCCGTTAACCACATTGAGAGCAATGACACAGGTTTTTAAAAAGGTGTCCTAATTTATCGTTAGCCAGATTTCAGGTATTTATTTAAAGACAAAATAGTACCTGAGGTCTTCTAGCAAACTGAGTGGATGGTATTTCAAAGGAACAAAAATATAGACATTTAAAGTTAAGCATAGGCCTTTAAATATATTCTTAGACTAAGCGATAGTGCTAGTTCTTTGTCAGTCCAGGCAGCTTTATAATTTTCTCACTGCTGATTTGTGTACCAATAAAGGACACTTGAAACAACATCTGTTTTTCAGTGAAAGGAAGTTTAACTCTCATGCAGAAAAAGCAATATTTTCAGCATTTGTCACTTAAACAAATAGAAATGAGTTTAACAAAATGTTATGTTCAGACAAAGCACCAAATAAATGTTTTATGCTTGTTTTATTCTTATTCTAACATCCAGTCCTCCCTCCAGTGGCTGCTGTTACAGCATTTTCCTTTTTCACCTTATTTTGGAAAAACAAGGAAAATTATTATTTTTTTCTTGGAATTGAAGTCCATTTTTACATCATGTTGAAAGACTGAGAGATAACCGTCTGTGGGAAATATTCTTTTATAATTAAATGAACCCATCCTTTAGCAACCAAAGGGACAGATTATTTTGAATTGAATTCTCAGCCTTCATTTTTCATTTGCAAGGTGCTTACAACTGCCCCTTAGCCCAGCATTTTTACAAATTTAATTTCTTACACATATTCAAAGGCTGATTTTACTTATTATACTTACTAGTGGAAATATACCAGACAAAGAAAAATGCTTAAATGACACTTGACATTTTCAGAAGGGCTTAGTTGTATTGTATTTTATTTTACATTTTATGACTTTTTTGAGACAGGGTCTTGCTCTGTTGCCCAGGCTGGAGCACAGTGGCATGATCATGGCTCAGTGTAATGTCAAACACCTGATATCTGCTGCCTCAGCCTCCCAAGTAGTTGGGACTACAAGCACATGCCAATGCATCTGCCTAATTTTTAAATTTGTTGTAGATATACTGTCTTGCTATGTTGCCAGGGCTGGTCTTGAACTCCTGGCCTCTAGCAATCCTCCCGCCTTGGCCTCCCAAAGTGCTGGGGTTATAGGTGTGAGCCACTGTGCCTGGCCCAGTAGTTGCATTTTAAAATGTTATAAGATGTAGGACATTATTATTTTTTAAGTCAAGTTTTAAACAATATTTATAGTTTGTCTTTTGTAGTAGCTGATGTAAAAGTTTCTGAGGTAATAAATTTTCACTCAAAATACTAGTTCCATTTCAGAACAGGTAAGGAATCAATTGGGTTTTAGTAACAATATGTTATTGATACATAGCTGCTCTGAGGTTTACCCAATACCTGTTTATCCTTTTTTAAAAAAATAACTGCTTCTATCAGTTTTACTCATCAGCAGAACCTCCAACTTTCTCACTAAATAGATAGAGTGGGACTGTCAGCATTATCCCTAAGAAAAATGCCCCAAAGAACAAATTATAAAAGGCAATGCCACTGAAATTGTGTATGGTCATGAGTCACTTAATGCTGGGAATATTTTCTGAGAAATGTGTTGTTAGGTGGTTTCATTGTTGTGCGAACAGAATAGAGTGTACTTACACACATGTAGATGTTATAGTCTAATACATACCTGGGCTACATATGGTATATATTGCCCCGAGGCTCCAAACCTATATGACATGTTACTATGCTGAATACCATAGGCAATGGTAACACAATGGAATTTATTTAAACATATATAAACATAGAAAAGGTACAGTGAAAATATAGTATGAAATATTTTTTTAAAAGGAACGCATTTATAGACCACTTACCATGAATGGAGCTTGCAGGCCTGGAAGTTGCTTTGAGTGAGTGAGTGAGTGAGTGAGTGGTGAGTGAATGTGAAGGGCTAGGACATTATACTACTGTAGACTTTGTAAACACTGTACACTTAGGCTACATGAAATATATGCAACTTGTTTTATTCAATAATAAACTAGCTTACTGTAACTTTTTTACTTTATAAATTTTAAAACTAAAAAAAAATTTTTTTTTTTAAAGAGACAGGATTTTATTCTGCTGCCCATTTGGAGTGCAGTGGATGATCATAGCTCACTGCAGATTCAAACTCTTGAGATCAAGCCATCCTCCTGCCTTAGCCTCCCGAGTAGGTGGAATTACAAAGTGCGTCACCACGCCACATCAACTTTTTGACGTTTTGTGATAATACTTAGCTTAAAACACATATTGTTCAGCTGTACAGAAGTATTTTCTTTCTTTATATCCTTATTCTATAAGCTTTTTTCTATTTTCAAAGTTTATTTTAAAAATATTTTTGCCAAAATGAAGATACAAACGTACATGTTAGCCCAGGCCTACCCAGGGTCAGGATCATCAGTAACAATGTCTTCCACCTCTACGTCTTGTCCCGCTGGAAGATCTTCAGGCCAGCAACACATATGGAGCTGCTATTTCCTATGATAACAATGCCTTCTTCTGGACTACCTCGTGAAGAACCTGCCTGAGGCTGTTTTACAGTTAACTTTTTTATTTTTTAAATAAGTCCAAGTAGTACACTTTACATAAAAAGTATTGTGTAGTAAAAACATAGTCACCAGAAGAGGTCAGTGGCTCACTCCTATAATCCCAGCACTTTGGGAGGCTGAGACTTGTGAATCACCTGAGGTCAGGAGTTCGAGACCAGCCTGGCCACCATGGTGAAACCCCATCTCTACTAAAAATACAAAAATTAGCCAGGCGTGGTGGTGGGCGCCTGTAGTCCCAGCTACTCAGGTGTCTGAGGCAGGAGAATCGTTTGAATCCAGGAGGCGGAGGTTGCAGTGAGCCAAGATCGTGCCATTGCACTCCAGCCTGGGCATCAGGAGCAAAACTCCATGTCAGAAAAACAAAAACAAAACACACAGTCACCTAGTCGTTTATTATCTTTATCAAGTATCTGTGTACTATACATATTTGTATATGCTAAACTTCGTCATGACTGGCAGTGCAGTACGTTTGTTTACACCAGCATCACCACAAACACATGAGTAATGTGTTGTATCATGATGTTATGCCAGCTATGATGTTACTAGGTGGTAGGAATTTTTCAGCTTCATTATAATCCTATGGGACCACTGTCTTAGTATGCATTCTGTCATTAACCAAAATGTTGTTATGTGTTGTGTGACTGTATTTTTTGTTAATATTTTTGTCACTTATTTAAAGAATGTATTGTTGATAAAAAAGATTGTGTACAACCAAGGTTATTGTTGAGTATATGTATGTGATATACTGATATAAAAGTGGCCTCCATATCTGTAATGCTTATGCAAGTTATAGAGTATAATATAATTAGCACCTGTAAATTTACCACCAAATCCAAGACTCAAAACACTATCAATAACTTGCATTGACTTATGTACTTCTTCCCATCTCATGCCCTCTGTTCTTTCCCAGTGGTAATAGCTATTGAATTTTGCATTTATTTTTTCTCTTGATTTTTCTTATGGTTTTATCACAATATGTGATACTAATAATTTGTTTTAGTTTAGCTCAATATAAATGATATTGTTCTGTATGTAATATTCTAAGATTTGGTTTCCTCACTAGTATTTTTGGAAAATTCATCTATGTTTTTGAGTGTAGTTGTGCTTCATTTTTCTACTGTGTAATGCTTATCTTTGCCCTGTTAATGTACAACAGTATATTTGCTCTCCTATAATTGGAGAACAGTTTTTTTCCATTTATTGTAGCCAAATTACAAGATGGTCTCCAGTGATCTTTGCTTCTTGATATTCATGCCTTTGTATAAACTTCTCTCACATTGAGTAGGGCCTTCTTCTGCCAGTGGAATGTCAAGGAAATGATGGTGAGACTTCTTCAGCTTTTCCGAATCTATCTTTCTTGAGAAAGCCCCCAAACATGGGCTTCTGTGCAGATCTGTTTGAGT
This sequence comes from Chlorocebus sabaeus, assembly GCF_047675955.1. Lineage (NCBI taxonomy): Eukaryota > Metazoa > Chordata > Mammalia > Primates > Cercopithecidae > Chlorocebus > Chlorocebus sabaeus. Next base: position 3,186,267 of record NC_132907.1, read on the forward strand.
ATGGGAGGTCTGTAACAACAGTCAGTACTAATCATTTATCTATGTGAGTGAGCCATCTTGAAAGTGAATCCTCTGTCCCCAGTCAAACCTTCAGATGATTGCAGAACTTGCCAATATCTTGATTGCAATCTCATGAACTTGATTGAGAACTTCCCAGCTGAGCTGCTCCCAAATTTCTGATCTACAGAAACTGGGATTTTACAAATATTTATTGTTGTTTTGTGACACTGTGTTTTGAGGTAATTTGTTATGTAGTTCCAGATAATGAATAAATTGACCGTTTTGATGATGGAAACATTTTGTGAACATTTTTATGTCTGCCCACTGATGTACATGTATAAGACCAGGTAGTGAACCAAGGTGTGAGATTGCTGGATTGAAGATTATGATAATATTTAACTTGGATATCCCATGCTAGTTTTTTCAAGAGTAGTTTATCTTTTGACCAGAAACGTGAATAAGAATCTGTATTATTCTGCATTCTTTTTAACTTTTGGTATTGTCAGACTTTTAAATTTTTTCTAATGAGTGTAAATATTTCATCGTGGTTGTTTTCTTTGCCCAAACATCAAAGTAGTAGTCTACTGTATTTTTCCCTAAGAGGTTTAAAGTTTGAGTTTCACATTTATACCCTTAAACCATTTGAAATTAATCATGTATAGAGTGAGAGAGGTATCCAATTTCTTTTTCTTTTTCTTTTCGTAACTGTGCAGTTAACCAGTTTTTCCAATTGTTAAAAACGTCCCTGTTTTCCCTAGTGATATCATGGTGTCATCTGTGTCATATGGATCTGTTATGTGGCTCTGTTTTGGAGTTCCATCCTGTTCTATTTGTCAATTTGTTTATGCTAGTATTAATGGCATGCTTTCTTAATTACTGTGAAACCTGGCAAGGCAATTCTTCCTATCATATGCTTTAGGAGTGTCTTATCAGTTCTTGGCGATTCTCTTTCCATATGACTTTGAATTAGTTTTTCAAGTTCTGTGAAAAACATTTTGGGGTTTGAGTAGAATTGCCTTGAATCTACATATAAAGTAGAGGAAAATTGATATTGTCACACTAGTGAGTCTTTCTATTCATAGATACAATATATTTTTTATATTTCAGTCATCTTTAATGTATTTCAGTAGCATTTTATCATTTTCTTAATATAGGTATAACATCTTTTGTTAGATTTATTTTAATCATGTAAGTTTTTAATTTCTGCTATTTTCTTTTTTTTTTTTTTGAGACGAGGTTTTGCTCCTGTTGCCCAGGTTGGAGCACAGTGGTGTGATCTTGGCTCACTGCAACCTCTGCCTCCTGGGTTTAAGTGAGTCTCCTGCATCAGCTTCCCAAGTATCTGGGATCACAGGTGCCTGCCACCATGCCTGGCTAATTTTTGTATACTTAGTAGAGATAGGATTTCACCATATTGACCAGACCAGTCTTGAACTCTTGACCTCAGGTGGAGCCACCCGTCTTGGCTTCCCAAAGTGCTGGGATTACAGGCATGAGCCACCGCGCCTGGCCAATTTTTGCTATTATTAATGATGTATTAAAAAACTGTGCTTTATAACTGATTATTGCTAGTATTTGTAAATATACTTTTTTTTAATATAAATCTTAGAGCAAACCATCTCGTTGAATTCTCTTTTTATTCCTAATGATACAGAGATTCGTGGTTTTTTTTTTTTTTTAATTTTAGAGGACCTTGTTTCTTGATTCTTTTTGTTTTTTTTTTTTGTTGTTGTTGTTTTAGATAGTTATGTCATTTGAAAATAATGATAACTTTGATTTCCTTTTTAAAATTGTTACTATGTTTTTATTTATTTTCGGTGTCCTACTGCATTGGATAGAATGTCAAACAAACTTTGACTAGAAGTGGTAATAGTAAAGTGATAACGATGGGCATTCTTTTGTGGTTCTTGATTTTGAGGAGACTTTTATAAATATTTTATCATTAAGAGTAATTTTGTTGTAAGTGGTTATTTTTGTTTTTTTAACCTTTTTGTGAGCTTACAGACGTTTCCTTTGATTCCTAGTTTTCTATGACTTTTTCTAAATACAGATTTTGAATTTTATCAAATGCTTTTTCTGCAGATGTTGAAGTTATTATGGTTTTCTTTCTTTATATTCATGAGTGGAATTTATAGATATTCTAATGTTTTGTATTGTGCTTCCTAGGTTTTACTACACAGGAAGATTCCTTGGGGGACTTGGCTGTAATATTGGAAGGAGAAGTCTGCTTGTAAAATTCTTGACTCATGATCATAGGAAGGGACTTCATCATTTTGTGCTTATGCAGAAAATAGTAATGAGGGCCATTTGGCATACTGTGTTTAACATTCAGCAAAGTGTCCTTGTGTTGGCAACTTCAGTGTCACAGAGTTTATCTCCTGTAACTAACAGTATGGCTAAGCGATGGTTGTCTTTTGTGGGGAAAAAATATTTTGTAGAAAAAAGGAGGATTTGGAGCTCTTTGATTGGTTTTGGAACAGGAGAATTTTCCTGCTTCAAGTCCTTTGTTAATAAAGTAAATAACCACTGTAACTTATGTGGTAGTTTAAAAATGTGACTTGAAGTTTCAGATTTCTAATTCTCTTTTTTTAAGATCAGATATTTGTAGTATCACAGCAATATGGAGCCTCAAGAGTTCTCTGAGTTTATACCCCTGTTGGTGTCAGCATGTGAGGATTATTTAAATATACAAACATGAAATGCTATAAAGTATTATCACTCCATAAAGAATTGGGAAATTCTAGAAGCAAAAAAAAAAAAAAAAAAATCTATTCTGAAGGCACTTAAATTACATTCCCACTTGTTAACACATTTAGGTAAAATGAGACTTCACTGAAATTTTCCCCTTGAATAAATAGTAAGGAGTGCACTGTCAGTAGATACTGGATTTGAGTGGTACTTAAATGCCTTGTTTGCAGTACAATTATGATCTGCACAAAACTTAAATGTGCCATTAAACTTTATTGTTGGTGTCATTCATATGGCTTACTAGGCTTAATCAACTGCTTGATTATATGTTCAAGTTTCTCTTCATTTTTCTTTTCTGTAGCAAGTGGTACATTTCTAACTTTGAAGTAATTTGGTACAGTGTCTGGGCTCAGTTATGATAATGATCAAAATAATAACAATAAAGTTATTACCAAATTTCAATCCTTGTTAGAAATTGGGTGGGATTGAGGTGCTTTTAGGTGGTATGTGCTTAGGGTATTAACTGAATCATGACCAAAGTGAATTAGTGCTTCTGACCAGGTTTTCATTGGAATTTGTATGCCAGGGATACTGATGGGCAAGGGAGGCAAATTACCATTGACAGAGAACTGCCAATGCAGAGAACTAGAACAAGCTAGACCACAGCGCTGTGATTTTCAAAAACTTTATATAATGCTCTTCTTTTGTACCTAGAAAATAATATGTTTGTTCTTCATATCTAGCTAGAGTACGCCTAGACAATTTCTAGCCTGGCTCTGGAGAGAGGGACGATGGGGACATTGCAAGAGAGAAGTTCTTTAAACGAGTCTGCCTGAAGTCTGCTTCTTGCTTCTGTTTTATAGAAGGTAAAGGGAAAGGTGAGTGGTTAGTGAGACAGTCAAGATTTTTTTTTCTTTTTTTTGAGACTGCCTTGACCTTTGGCATTAGAGCTGTAGAAAAGAGATGGAGAGAGAACCATTTAATACACAGAAACACTACCCCAATGCAAGTGTATGTCTTGAACCATTGGAATCATCACTTCAAAAAGAAACCATATATCTTTTAACAGTCACACCCCATTTTTCTTTTCCCCCAACTCCTGAAAACTATTAATCTACTTTCTGTTTCTATGGATTTACCTGTTCTGGACATTTCATGTAAATGGAATCATACAATATGTGGTTTTTTTTTTTTTAATTGGCTTCATTTTGTAATTGGCTTCATGTAATTGGCCTCATTTTGTAATTGTAATTAGCACATCATATTTTCATTTATGTCATAGCATGTATCAGTACTTCATTCCTTTCTATTAAAGAATATCATCCTGTTGTATGGATATACTGTATTTTATTTATCCATTCATCAGTTGACAGGTTGTTTCAACTTGTTGGCAATTACGGATAACGCTTCTGTGAACATTTGTGCATAAGTTTTGGTGGGGACCTGTATTTTCATTTCTCTTGGGTGTATACCCAGAAGTAGAATTGCTGGGTCATATGGTAACTCTGTGTGTGATATTTTGAGGAACTGCTCAACTGTTTTCTAAAGTGGCTGCATTGCACAGCAGTTGTTGTCACACTAGCAATATATCAGGTATTCAGTTTCTTCTCATTGTCCCAAATCTTGATTTATATTCCTTTTCTGTTATAGCCATGCTAGTTATTGTGAATTAGGTATCTCATGTGGTTTTGATTTGCATTTTTATAATGACTAATGATGTTGAGCATCTTTTTATGTGCTGTTTGGCCATTTGTATATGTGTACTTCTATCATTTTCCCACTTTTAAATTTTTTTTTTTTATTATTGAGTTGCAAGAGTTCTTTATACATTCTGGATACATCTGGTCTCTTAACATCACAATATTTTTTTGCTTAATATTCAGAAAACCATTAGAAAAGGACATTGTTACAGCTTAGGTTTTTTGGGAGCAGATGCTGAGACAGAATTTGGGGTATAAAGTATTTTTAGACATCAGCACTTGTGAAAGGAAGGAGGAGAGCAGGATTGGTCAGAGGGAAAAGTTGAATTCACATGGAGGTCTGGCAAAACCTCAACCAACCTGGCAGCAAGCTCTGAAGCAAATATTGCCTATCAGGGTTGTCCTGCATTAGGCTGAGATGGCTGGGCCTTCATGTTACCACTTGACTTAGTCACTGAATGAGGGTCAACGGTGGAAAGTTATGACCTAGGATGGAGCAGCACTTTGCCCCTGAGGCCAGCTCTGAAGTGATAAACAGATGGAGTCTGTTTGCTAACTGCACTCTCTAGCTGAGCAGCACATTCCCCTTGAAGGGGCATCTGGATGTTTCACATGCGTGTTATATTTTAAAATCTTAGTGAACCTCGAGTTCACTAAGTTTAACAGAGATTCTAGGAGCATGTTTATGGCATGAGAAAATTGAAAATTTGATTCTGATTTTACAAATATGTTATGACTGCTATTTCATGGTATAGGCTGTTTTGAAATCTTCTGAAGATAATTTGGCCTGGAGTTATGTACATTTATAATATTGTTTATGTTTTATTATTTATGTTTACTACAGACTTAGAGTTTCTTAAGTAGTTTATATGATGCTCATAATAGCCTCATGTAAAAGCAATTTTTTATGTTTGTTTGTTGGACATACTCTGTTTTTCTAAAATTTTGAGTACGGTATATTCATTTTGAGAATTATTTTGTCTTTGGCCGTTGTTCTCCCATATCTGCTACGTATTATGAAAACTTCATAAAAGACTAATTCTTTTCTTTTGAAATTTGATTCAGAATTGAGAATCATCTTAGTCTTTGTTTAATTTCTTAAGTTTTAACATTGTCACAGATATTCTAAGATTTTATATTCCCTCCTTGTTGAGTTTCTGCCTTTTTGCTAGCCAGAAAACAATGCAATACCTAAAACAGATGATTACCAATTTGGGTACCTATTAAAAAGACATAGTAGTGCAGTACTATTTCTTTTAAAACACTTTTATTTGATATCTCTTAACTTTTGGCCCTTTTTACCGTTGCTTGTTTTACTGAAGTATTGGGAGAGATGATGATAAGTAATTTGTATCAGCCTTAATTCTGAATAGCAAACCAAATATACCAAGACAGTTTTGGTTGACAAGTTTAGTCTGTAGATACCTATGTCCAGTTTGCTCAAATTCCAAATTGTAATACTTCCTAATAACAGAAATTAGTACATAAGAGTAGGTATGAATCTTTTGCAGCATGAAGAAACTGGAATTATTTTTCTAGCAAAGTTGTTTTGTGTGACTGTGTCAACATGCTAGAATAGAAGAAACTCATTCATAATTAGGAGTCAGAAGACCTGAGTTAGAATCTCAGCCATCCCTTCACATCTGAGATGCCTGATGGAGGCACACTTAGCTTTTCAAAGCCCAGAAATGCAGGTGTGTTAATTCTGCCTACCCCTGCCAGTTGTGGCAATGACCTAATAAGATAATGAATAAGAATAGAACTGGTCATCTTGTGACCAGTGTATACATTTATGAGATAGTTGGAAGAGTGTTTTTCCTTGGGCAAATGAAGGTGGAACCCACATATGTGATCTTTGTTCAAGCATGCATTTCAATAAGACTTGAAAGGAATGTAAAGGAATGTAAATATAATGAAATGAATGTAAATATAATTTATTTATGTCAAAAAATTAAGTTCTATTGTAATTATTTTCAATATAGTCGTGGAAACCCAAGTTAACAGATATTTATTGTGAGACTTTATAATTTGTGCATAGAGTGCATCCAAGTGATGCATATTAAAAGGTTTTCATTTCTGTGAATTGATTGATTTTGTTATTCTGTGGGTTTGAGCACAAATTAATTGGAATCTAGTTATTTCAGATTTTATGTGGATTACTAATGTTTTTAAAGGGATTTATAGTTTATAAAATGCTTCATATACATTTTTTCATGTAATCTTCATAATAGTCCTGCAAAGGTAACTGCTCTTATTTTCATGATTCTTCCCATTACTTAGGTTAGAGAAGTTGTAATATCCTCAAGGTCACTTATCTACTAGGTGGTGGAACTGAAATTAAAACCTAGATTTCTCATTCCAAATCTATGTCATGTTACTTGTAAAACTAAGGATTTATTTTAGATATACTTGGATTGGAACCGGGTATTCTTAGTCTCAGGAACAAAGAGGTTTGGCTCTGAAACTTTGATCCAAACACAATTTTGCATTTGTTATAAAAGCCACCATTTTCTACACACCAGGGGCCCATATTACCCTGGGCTTTGTCTTGTGTCTGCTCAACCTGATATCTTCATTCTTCAGCTTCTTTCCCAGTACCCACACAACAATGTTTTTCTCACTGTAGCCTCAGAATAATGCTGTCCAGCATTATTATGAACTAATCTTTGCTGATGAGCAACTGGTGAATATTTTAACTGTAATTTGGGTGGGTCTTTTGGTTCCTTATAAATCCCTTCTACCAATTCTATTTACTATAATTTCAGTTGCATAGGCTATTTTCAACTTGATTTAAAGAGTCTCACTTAGTGAGCATAGAATCTTTAGGGCCAGACTGGAACCAAACCAGTCCTGGGAACCTTAGAAAATTAATCCAGTTTTATGTGTTCTGTGATATATTTTGTACTTTCATCAATGCATTCAGAATATGAGGTGAAAAGGGCTTCTGTTGCAAAATCACCTATATCTAGTTTGTATTTAATACCTGACTAAAAATAAACAAATGTAGAAAAATAAGGCTTCTGTGTATCTTTCTGTACATTTTATAAGTGCATATGCCGCATTTTGAGCCAACAGGGCAAATAAGAAATACTGTACTGTTTCATATTTTCAAATGCTGACTAGATAAAGATTACACATGACAAGTTATTTATAGCTTTATACATAGTAGATTCTCTGTTGGAATCATAGAAAGGAAAAAGATATGATAATTGCTTTGTGTGGTTCACAGAATAGAATGGCAAACTGAGATGTTTTGAATCTAGTTTGTACTGTAACCATTTCTAGGAAACCATATTTAACCAGCAGTGGTTATCACGAAGTGTACAACATGCCAACTGTGTCCCAATTCACATCAGTAAAAACCTTCCACCACTTTATTCTCTATAACCCAACCTCCATCAGATAATGCCAAATAAACTATGTCGAGTGCACATATTAATATATATCAAATGTGCCAAACAGCTTGCTGGCTGCATTTTCAGTAGTGTTTATCTGTGGTCATGCAGGTTATAACGCTGAATTTTTATTAGGAAACACTAAATTGAGAATTTATAATGTTCTTGATTTAGCTTCACCAGCTGTGCCAGAGCCAGGAAAAATAACTCAGGGGGGTAAAAATCTAACACTGTGTTAAGAGAGCAACAGACAAATCGCTTTTGCTTCATGCTTACCTGCTTTGCATCTGCTACTGTAAAGTTTAGGGTCACATGTAATTAGTTTTTTTTTTTTTTTTTTTGAGACAGAGTCTCGCTTTGTCAACCAGACTGGAGTACAGTGGTGCGATCTTGACTCACTGCAACCTCTGCCTCCCAGGTTCAAGCGATTCTCCTGCCTCAGCCTCCTGAGTAGGTGGGACTACTGGTGTGTGCCACCACACCTGGCTATTTTTTGTATTTTTAGTAGAGACGGGGTTTCACCATGTTAGCTAGTTTGGTCTCCATCTCCTGACCTCATGATCTGCCCTCCTCGGCCTCCCAAAGTGCTGGGATTATAGGCGTGAGCCACTGCGCCCGGCCAATAGTCTTTTAACTTATATGTTATTACTCCAGTAAGTTGCTTTGTGAGTTTTTAGGTTGTCTCATAAAATAATGATTACTAATTTTTATTTAATCTTTGGAATCTTGAAAGTGATTCATTGAAATAGGAATTTTGATAATGACCCTAGCACTGAAGACATTATTTGTAATTTTATCTTTGTTAAACCAATCACGATGACATACTTATATATATTGTTCTGTTCAGGAATCAGACAATTTGGGGCCAATGAAAAATAATCTAATAGTTTATATTTGGAAGAAATATTGAGTTAGCGAAGGGAAATCTCCTGTAGGTAGTTAACTTAGTTGTGGAATATTTAGCAAAGGGTGCGGTGTGGAATTCCTCATTAAGAACATTTCTCTTTAATTTCTGCTACAAGATGATGTGTAATAAAAAGTTGTTGGTGAAATTTGTACACCATCATGTAGGACTTGGCTAATTCCTGAATGGAAATATACAGCCCTTGCAAATATTTATTTGTTTTAACATTATTGTGATTATCAGTCTAGGTCTGATGTATTTTCTTTGTGGCTGCTTGGCAGTTTGATTTGTCAGCTACAAAGTAAGCCATAGGAAGGCAGTGACAATATTTGCTTTACTCATCGTAGTACCCCCAGAGTCTTGTCCATTGCCTACCTTATATACTAGGATATATTTCTTGAAGGGATATAGACACATTTTATTCATGTAGAATTTATAGAGTTTTGAGTTACCTATACACAGAAGAAAAATAATAGATACTTATGCTAAGTATTGTAGGAGATATACTTTTCTTCCTTTTAAACTTTACAACTGATTAGCTTTCCTGTTCATGGGGACTCTGGAAAAAGCCATCTATTTTCAGTCGTAATGCTTTCCCTTTGGCCAAAGTAGAGCAGAATTAGATTTTAATAAATCATGATTTTATAGTATGGTTGTTTACTGGAGTACCATTTATAGAGTATGGCTTCCAGACAATGATGACATCGTTTCATTTAAAAAGGCCTAGTTTTTCCCTGAAAGTTGTATTTTTAATTACACTATAGGAAATTTGCAGATACTTTATATATTTATGCATTTGCCTCTTCTTATCTGCTTGTTCCAAAAGGAAGACATTCTACCTTGTAAATGGCCTATGCTTACAATTTATTTTAAAAGAAATTTTAAGTTTTTGGAACTACCCAAAGATATTTTTTAAAAACATTAGGTGATAGGTAACTAAAACTAAATGGTAAGTTTAGCTAAATTCAGCAAACATTAGGTAACTGTAATGTATAAAGTATTGTGTTTGGTGGACATCAGAGAAAGATGACAACAACTTGATATTTCTGTTCCTGGGGCTTGTATGCCATTAGCTGACTCAGATAAATTCATAAATAAGTATAACGCAAAGCAGACAATAATAAGTACTATGGTATAGGCCTCAACAAAGTGGGAAATTAGGATAGAGAGATTAATCCTGACTGGGAGGATCAAGGAAGTTCTCATGGAATAGATAGGTTTTGAGTAGAACTTAATTTATTGCTTTCATTCATTCTAGACTGTCTTCTGAAGATTGATGTCTATTTCCTTGAGCTCTTTAATTTTGTTGCCAATTTGGATAAACATGGCACAAATCCAGCAGGGAGGTCCAGATGAAAAAGAAAAGACTACTGCACTGAAAGGTACATACTTAATTTGCTTTTTCAGGAAATTTTCATTGTGCCTAATAAAGGTGTAGGAATATTTAGGTGGCCTTCTATTCATTTGAAATCTAAAATAAGAATATAAGTACCAATTATTTATATTCCTCACAGTAACTATTACTGCATCTGAGATGTATGTACTCAGTAAATAAATCACAGGATCATGTAATTTTGCATCTATAAGAATCTTAATGCTTTTCTTATTCAGTGTCATACATTTAATAATAAAACTAATAAGTGTTTTGAATCAAGGCTGGTGCCTTTACCTTATGTTTTCTGCTTGGAATATCAGACTGGATTAGGGTAATGATCCGTCTGTTTCTGTATTCTGCCTTTATGGCATTGCATTACTAATATTTTATGAGAGGTTTATCCATATTAATGTTTTAGAAGGAATCTGCGTTAGACATTGTTAGGGAATTTTGAATCCTAGAATTAAAAAAATAAATCTGCTATCTAAATTAATTCGACTTCTAAAAGAAGTATCTGTTATTGAATTGTGAGATAGCGATGGGCACTGAGAACTTTAGGGTCAGGAAGCTGAGGAGAAAGTAGCAAATGAGGGTGAAAAGTAATTTTTAGTAAAATGGGTAAAGAATCAGGAACAAGAGAGAGCTCCTGAACAGCAAATGAAAAAATTAAATGGGAGTAATTAATTATAGTCACATCTGGTGATGGGTAAGATTAGATGAGAACTGAGAATTTACTTCTGCATTTGACGATGTGGTGATCATTGGTGACTTTCACAAAGAGCTGTTTCAATAACTAGAAATGAAAGCCTGGTTGAGAACTTTCAGCAGAGAATGGAAAGAGAGGAATTGGAGACAGTTGTAAACAACCCTATAGAAGATTTTACTACATGTTTGTATGTTGTTGGGAAGGATCCAGAACACTCAGAATAATGGACAATTTAGGAGTGAGGGCAAGGAATGTATGTCACAGTTTCCATCTAAATAGACATGCTGGGTTTCCACCTAGACAGATTTTGTACATGTTCAGCCTTAATGTGAAAATTTGATCTCCCAAGTTGTAGTTCTAATTTATATTCTTGCAAGCAGTATGTGAGTTCAGATTGATTTTCTGGATTTTAGAGGTCTTATAGTGATGTTAAAAGAGTAGATCGGTTCTAGAGATAGAACTATCTGGATTCAAATTCAAGGTTTTCCTTCTTACCATGGGCAAATTGCTTAACTTCTCTGAATCTCTTCATCTGTACTATGGGAATAATAATGCTGGGTACGGATAGGGGTGTAAGGGTTAATGGAGGAGTAAACTGGAAATATTAGAAAATAAAATGACAAATGCATAGTATATTTCAGAACAACTTAGCAAACTGATTTGTTCTAAACTTTATCCATTTAACAGGAAGACAGTTTTATTCTTGAGTTTATTCAAAACTGGGCTATGATATGTAAAACAGTGAACTAATAATGATCACTCTGCTGTTCATTAGAGAATTTCAGGTTTACATGGCAAGATGCACTCTTGGAGGTGATTGAACTTTCTGCTAATTGAAAAGTGCTTCAGATAAGGCATAGATGGTGGGAAAATCTCATAAAATTATATTAGTGGTGAGAAAAATGTCAGGTAAAACTCAAGATGAGCAGGGTTAAAGCAGTGCATGCTGGAAGAAAGTAGTTTGAATTAGTTTGCTGTAATAATGGTGATAATGAAGATGGTAAGGAAGATGGTGATGACTGTTATAATTAAAGGAAGGCATATTATGCACAAGAAAGTTATGTCATCTCTTTTGGAGATGGCAATGAAGATATGCTTGTAAAGAATTCTTGCATTTCTTAAAAATACTACTTTTTCCCTTTGCCAGTTTTACAGGGTTTTAGTTTATCTACTGCCTCTTATTGATTTGTTGACCCATTTTACCTGGATTTCTGAAAATATGTTCTGTATCTAATTCTCTTAGTTCATATGTGTTAGTTTTTATTTACCACCACCCTCTAACCTCAGGCCCCTTCAAAAATGCCTAAATTTTGCCATAGTGCCTTTATTAAAAATTATTCTGGACACTAATGTTGAGTTATTATGATCATTATTTGCGATAGCCTAATGGTAACATCTTATATGGCTAATAGTACATCAAAACCAAGACATTCTTATTGGTACAGTACTGGTAACTAAAACATGGTCATTATCCAATTTTCATTAGGTTTCACATGCAGTAATTTGTGTGTGTATGTGTAAGTGTGTGTTTGGAGTTCTGTGCAGTTTGATCCTCTGTATTGTCTTGTTCAACAATGACCACAAACAAAGATACAGAAGTATTCTACCACTAGCAAGTCCTTTCTGCTACCCATTTGTAGGAATGTCCCCAACTGCCAGCTTCATCTCTGTCTCCTGGCAATCACTAATCTGTTCTCCATCCCTTTTGTCATTTTGTAGATGTTATAGAAATGGAATCATAAGGTATGTAACTTTTTGAGATTGGCTTTCTTCAATAAGCATAATGCCTTTGATATCCATCCAAGTTTTTGTAAATATCAGTAGTTCATTCGTGTTTATTGCCGATGAGTAATATTCTATTGTCTAGATATGCCATTTTGTTTAACCGTTGTTTAACTCATTGTAGGGCATTTGGATTGATTCCAGTTTTTGATTATTAGAAATAAATTTACTGTGTATATTCATGTATAAGTTTTTATATGAATGTAAGTTTTCATATCTCTAGGTTAAATGCCCAAGAATGTGATTGCTGGGTCATATGGTAAATGCATTTCTAACTTTATAAGATAATACCAAACTGTTTTCCAGAGTGGCTGCACCATTTTATATTCCCACCAGTCATGTACGAAAGACCCACTTTCTCTACATCCTCCTCAGCATTTGGTATTATTACTATGTTTCAGTTTTACCCATTTTATTAGGTACATAGTGATATCTCACTAGTGATGTTGACCATACATCTTTTCATGTGCTTATTTGCCATCTGTACCTTGTCGCTGGTAAAATACCTATTCATATTTTTTGTCCATTTTCTAAATGGATTTTTTAAAACTCTTGAGCTTTGATCTTTATATTTTCTAGATACAAGTCTCTATTGAATATATTCTTTGTGAATATTTTCTCTCAGTCTGTAGCTTGTCTTTCACCCTCTTAACAGATCTTTCGTAGAGCAAACATTTTTAATTCTGATGAAGTCCTGTTCATAATTTTTTTTCTTTTATAAACTGTGCATTTAGTGTCATGTCAAAGAACTCTTTCCCTAGCCAGCCGTAGTTTATGAAGGTTTTCTCCTATGCATTCTTCTAAAAGTTTTGTTTTATATTTCACATTTAAATTAATGATCTATTTTCAGTTAGTTTTTAAACATATGTTAGTAGGTTTCGTTTCATTGCTGAATTTTATTCTGTTGAATAAACTACATTTTACTTATCCATTTGCCACATTTTAGATATTTGTGTTGTTTCCAGGGTTGGGTGATTATGAATACAGTCTTTGAAAACATTCATCAACAGGTTTTTATGTGGATATTTATTTTCGTTTGTCCTGGGTTGATATCTAGGAGGAGGACTGCTGGGTAATATGGTATGTCTACGGTAACTTCGTAAGAACTAGAAAACCACTTTTCAAGGTACCTGTATTATTTTTCACTACCACCAATAATGTATGAGGGTTCTCTTAGTTTGTCATCTTTATCAGCAATTAATATTGACAGGTTTGTTGACTTTTCTTCTCATTGTCACAGATTTTTGTTTCTATGTTTTAATTTGCATTTTCCTAATGGTGAATTATATACCATATATACATCTTTCTTGGTAAAGTCTAGAATTTTGCCCCCTTTTTTTTGTTTGTGTTCTTATTGTTGAGTTTTAAAAGTTGTTCGTATGTTCTGGATACAACTTTTTAATATGTGATTAGTAAACATTACCAGTCTTTAGATTGTCTTTTCATTCTCTTTGTTTTATTGATATGTATTTGTACATACTTATGGGGTACATGTGATGTTTTGTTATATGCATAGAATGTGTAATGATCAAGTTAGGATATTTCTATTATCCATTGCCCCAAGTGTTTATGATTTCTATGTATTGGGAACATTTTAAGTCCTCTCTTTTAGCTATCTCTTGAAATACATAATACTTTTGTTCATTTTAATCACCCTATATGCTATTGAACCTTAGAACTTATACCTTCTATCTAACTGTATGTTTCTACCCATTAAACAAACTCTCTTCATTGTTTCCTCCTGTGCACCATCACCCACCTACTTCTCTGATAGCTATCATTCTGCTTCCTACTTCCATGAGATCAACTTTTTTAGCTCTCACATATGAGTGAGAATATGCACTGTGTGTCTTTCTGTACCTGATTTATTTCACTTAACACAATAACTTCCAGTTCCATCTACCTTGCTGAATAAATGACATGAATAAAATGACATGATTTTATTCTTATGGATGTATAGTATTCCTTTTTGTATATATACCACATTTTTTATGGTCAAATAGTATTCCATTGTGTATATTATATCACATTTTCTTTATCCATTCATCTATTGATGGACACTTAGGTTGATTCCATATCTTTGCTATTGTGAATAATGCTGCAATAAACATGCAATGCAATTATCCTTTAGATATTCTGATTCCTTTTCTGTGAATATATACCCAGTAGTGCAAATGCTGGCTTGTATGGTAGTTCCATTTGTAGTATTTTGAGAAATGCCCAAACTGTTTTCCAAGGAGGTTGTACAAATTTACATTCTTAACAACAGTGTATAAGAATTCCCTTTTCTCGACAGCCTCATCAGCTTCTGTTATTTTTTGTCTTTTTAGTAATAGCCATTCTAACTGGGGTGAGAGGATATCTAATTGTGGTTTTAATTTGCATTTCTCTGATGATTAGTGAAATTGAGCATTTTTTAACATACCAATTGACCATTTGTATGCCTTCTTTTTAGAAATGTTTATGTCCTTTGCCCACTTTTTAATGGGATTATTTTTTGTTTTTTATTGCTGAATTGTTTGATTTCCTTGTGTATTCTGGATTATTAATACTTTATTGGATGAATAGTTTGTAAATATTTTCTCCCATTCAGTAGTTTGTCTCTTCATTCTGTTAATTGTTTTCTTTGCTGTGCAGGAGCTGTTTAGTTTAATGTAGTCCCATTTGTCTGTTTTTTGTTTGTGTTTTCTCAAAAGGCTTTAACCATAAAAATCTTTGCCTAGACCAGTGTGCTGAAGTGTTTCCCCTGTGTTTCTTTCTAGTAGCTTCGTAATTTCAGGTCTTACATTTTAAGTCTTTAATCCATCTTGAGTTGATTTTTATAGATGAGTGATGGGGCTCCAGTTTCATTCTTCTACGTATAGATATTTAGTTTTTCCAGAATCATTTACTGAAGAGGCTGTTCTTTTCCCAATATATAGTCTTGGTGCCTTTGTTGAAAATCGGTTGACTGTAAATATGTGGATTTATTTCTGGGTTCTCTATTCTGCTATTCTGTTCCATTAGTCTACATGTCTTCTTTCTATCTCTCTCTCTCTCTATCCATCCATCTATCCATCCACCTATCTTCTTTCTTTCTTTCTATCTATCTATCTATCTATCTATCTATCTATCTATCTATCTATCTACCTTCCTTTTAAGACGGAGTTTCACTATTGTTGCCCAGGCTGGAGTGCAATGGCGCGATCTTGGCTCACTGCAACCTCTGCCTCCTGGGTTCAAGCAATTCTCTAGTCTCAGCCTCCTGAGTAGCTGGGATTACAGGTGCCCACCACCACACCTGGCTAATTTTATGCTTTTATGCCTTTACGTGATGCTAGATATCTTCCCTTTGCATCCAGGTTTAAGATTCCCTTAAGCAGTTCTCTTAGATATGGTCTAGTGGTGATGAATTCTCTGTTTTTGCTTGTTTTGGAAAGACTTCATTTCTTCTTCACTTGTGAAGGAAAACTTTTCTGGACATAGTGTCCGTGGCTGGCGGTTTTCTGTCTTTAGGCATTGAATATATTATCCTATTTTGTCTTGGCCTGTAAGGTTCTGTTGAGCAATGTGCTATTAGTCCGATAGAATTTGCCTTCTAAGTGACTAGCTACTGTTCTTGTGCTGTTTTTAGAATTCTTTCTTTGACTTCTGACAGTTTGACTATAATATGTGATGGACAAGATCTTTTTACATTGTATTTGATTGGGGATTTATGTGCTTCTTGTATCTGGATGCCTAAATCTCTTTCTGGACGTTGAAAGTTTTTTAGCTATGTATTAAATAGGGTTTCTAATCCTTTTGCTTTCTCTTTGCCTTCTGGGACACCACAAATTCAAGTATTTTATAGCTTTATGGTATTCCGTATGTCACATAACCCTTGCTCATTGTTTTTTCTTTATTTTTTGTCTGATTGAGCTATTTCAGAAGACCCGTCTTTGTGTTCTGAAATGCATTATTCTGCTTGATCTGGCCTGTTATTGAAGCTTTTCGATATGTTTAGTCTTTCATTCAGTGAAATCTTCAGTTCCAGGATTTCTGGTTGGTTCTTTTTTTTATATCTGTCTATCTTTTCGGTAAATTTCTCATTCATATCCTGAGTTGTTTCTCTGATTTCTTTTTATTGCTTTTTTGTATTCCCTTGTATCTTACTGAGTTTCTTTAAAATAAATATTTTAAATTCTTTTTCTGGGATTTCATAAATTTCTCTTGATTGGAATCTGTTGCCGGAGAGTTATTGTGCTCCTTTTGAAGCACAATATATTTACATTGATATCTTATATATTTACATTAATATCTGGGTATCTGGTGTGACAATCAGTTCTTCCAATTTTTTTAAATTGCTATCGTAATGGATTTTTTTCCTTAAAATGTATCTATGGTGTTGGTTGAGTAGGGTACTTTGACTTTGATTCTGTGTGTGTGCAATCATGTAATTTCTGTATGATTTCTTCAGCTGTAAACCACATTAGTGGTGTCAGTGGCTCAGAGTGCAGTTGTTAGTGGAGGCTGTGGTGAGGTTTGCTGGGGACAAGAATACCAGGTATGCTATTCCTTGGGCTCTAGTGTTGGCAGCGCAGCCACAACCTGCCTGTCCTTGGGTTCCAGGGAGGCATGTGCTGGCACTGGTGTTGGGTAGTCTATTGGGGTTGATTGTTGGATCTCTAGGTGGTTTATTTGTGTGCCTATAGTGGCACCAGTGGGTCAGGCCAGTGGATGGGTTCTTAGGTCTCTGAACAGTGGATATGGTATGGGCTATGGTAGTAGCAGTGGTAGGGCTAACCTCTGAGTTCTGAGCAGTTCAGGATTTTATTGGTGGTAGCTACGACAGGCTAGGCAGAGCAGTGCCCAGGCCTGCAGGTGGCATGTGTGAGGTTTTTGACTGTGTTGGTAGCAGCAATTGGATGGACCCATTCTGAGGGCCCTAGCAGGAGTGCTTAGGTGACAGTGGTGGTGGACTGGTGCTTGGCAATCCCAGGCCCCTGGATGGCATGCTCAGGCTCTTGCTAGGGGGTGTGCCAAGCCAGGTGAACATGCCCTCTTACCCCCACCTGTGGTACGTGTAGACCTTGGCTCTGGTAGACAGGGATGGGGTTACTTCTAGGCCCCTCTGTGGAATGCTTAAGTAGGGGCGGCAGTGACTGCACCACCGCCCTATACTAGGGAGGGTGAAGTTGCTTTCGGTGGCTCTAGCCGTAGATATATGGTTGGGATTGCATGCTTCACTTGTGCTTTGGCCCCAGTGGCAGCAGCCTGCTGTGGGTCCCATGGGTAGGGGAGTGTATCCTCAGGACATGTGAAAATGTGCCCTGGTTTTGCTGCTTGGGGCAATGGGGTTGCTGCTAATGGCTTGCATTTTTGCCTAGGTGGCATTAGCCAGTTGCAGCGGTCTCTGTAGGCAGGTGACGTCAGTGGGGGTCCAGTGATGTGGAGATGTGGGGGCTGTTGGCCCGTGGGGAAAGAATGCAGCTCTATAGGGGCTGGGCTCTCAAAATGGCACCTTACTGTAGCTGCTTGGGACTCAGGAGTTGTGTGTGGCTCAGCATGAACTCCTCTAGAGCCATGGCATTGCACAGTCAAGGCAACTTCCTACTTTATTCTCAGGGTGCATGGGGTTGGAGGGGCTCTTGCATGGCTAGGATTGCAGGAGTCTGTGGTGGGAGTTTGAACTGCTGGGGGTCTTTCACTTACCCTTTTCCTACACTGGGGAGACTGTCCAGGCTCCCAGCTGATCTCAGCTAAGCAGGTTGCCTCCTTTCCCTTTTTATCCTTTCTTTTTGGGTGGTTCTTGTCACTTTTCTATTAAATTAGAGTGTTCTCTCTTCGATGTCCTGTTTGAAATGTGATTATTTACTTGCATTTTGGCTCTTCTTCCTAGATGAGGTGAGTACCAAATGCCTCTAGGCAGCCTTGTTGAAGCACCTCCCCTTCATTGTGAGTTACATTTTATGTAAGATGTGAGATATAGGTTGAGGTTCATTTTTATCATTTTGATTTCTTCTTATACCAGCACCATTTGTGAAGAAGACTGTCTTTTCATCTTTGAATTGCTTTTTCATGCCTGTCAACCATGAATTGGGCACACTTGGGCAGTTGTTTTTGAGTTCTTTATTTTGTTTTCTGGATCTATGTGTTTACCAATACCACACTCTCTTAATTACAATAGCTATATAATAAGTTAACACTGAACAAAGTGATTCCTCCTTCTTTATTCTTTTAGAAATTTGTTTAGCTATTCTAGGTCATTTGCCTTTATATACACATTTTAGAATATACTTGTCTATATCTGCAAAAAACTTCACTGCGATTTTGATAGGAATTGTATTTAAACTTTTAGGTAAATTTGGGGAGAATCGATATCTACGATATTGAGTCTTCTAATCCATTCACCTGATATGTCTATTTAAATCTTCTTTGATTTCTTTCATTAATACTTTGTAATTTTCAGCATGTAAATCCTATGCCTGTTATTTGCTTTATATGTAAGTATTTTAATTTTTTGGAGTGATTATAAATGGTGTTATGTTTATAATTTCAATTTACACATGTTTATTGATGGTTTATGAAAATATAATTAAGTTTTATGTGTTGATATTATATACTGTGGTCTTCCTGAACTTGCTTGTTTGTTCTAGGAGATTCTTTTGTGGGTTCCTCAGGATTTTCTACATAGACAATCATGTCATTTGCAAATTGGATAATGTTTCTAACCAGTCTATGTGCCTTTTATTTTTCTTTGTGACCTGTGTTGACTAGGACTTTCAGTACTATGTTGAACAAGAATAGTGAGGATGGATATTCTTTCTGTTTTCAAACATTGGGGGAAAAAGATTGTCTTTCACTATTAAACGTTATGTTAATTGTAAGTTTTTTGGTAAACACTGTTTATCATGTTGAAGAAGTTCCTTTTATTAGATGCTTCCTGGGAAGTTTTAATCATGAGTGAATGTTGAATTTTTGTCAAATGCTTGTATTTTTTTGTATCAATTGATAGGGTCATGTATTTTTTTCTTCTGTAGCCTGTTGAAATAATGGATTACATGTTGATTTTTTGAATAGTGAACCATTCTGTCATAAGCCCTATTTGGTTCTGATGTAATTTGTTTTTATATATTGCTGGTTTTGAATTAATATTTTGTTGACGATTTTTGTGTCCAGGTTCATTAGAGATATTGAACTGTGGTGTTCTTTTTTTGTACTGTCTTTGCCTAGAATTGTTATCAGGGTAACACTGATCTTCTAACATGATTTAGGAAATACTCACTTCTGTTTTATTTACTGGAAGATACTGTGTAGAATGGGTACTAATTTATTTTTAAATATTTCGAAGATTTCTCCAGTGAAACTTTCTCGACCTGAAAAATTTGGGGAGGAGATTTTAATTCAAGTTCACTTTCTTTAATAGTCATAAGACTATTCATATTGTTTATTTTATATAGGGTGAGTTTTATTAGTTTGTGGTTTTTGAGGTCTCAGACCATTTCATCTAATTTGTATGATTTATGTGTATAGAGTTGTCACTAATATTCTCTTCTTGTTCTTTTGTTTTTTTGGAGATGGAATCTTGCTCTGTGGCTCTGGCTGGAGTGCAGTGGCACGATCTCGGCTCACTGCAACCTCCGCCTCCCAGGTTCAAGTGATTCTCCTGCCTCGGCCTCCTAAGTAGCTGGGATTACAGGCACGCACTACCACACCCTTCTAATTTTTGTATTTTTAGTAGAGATGGGGTCATGTTGGTCAGGCTGGTCTCGAACTCCTAACCTCATGATCTGCCCACCTTGGCCTTCCGGAATGCTGGGATTACAGGCATGAGCCACCGTGCCTGGCCCCTTCTTGTTTTTTTAGTGGCTGCAGGGTCTGTAGTGATATCCTCTGTTTAACTGTTTCCTATTAAAGAGATTAACAATGAGAAATAAATGCTTTTATTTAGTCATATAATTTTCTTTTGAAGTACACATTATTTCTTTATGTGGATACATATTTCTGTTTAGTATCATTTGCCTCAACCCAAAGAACTTTTCTTACCATTTTCTTCTGCAGGCCTGCTGGCAATACATTATTTCAACTTTTCTGTGTCTGAAAAAAATCTTTATTTCTTCTATTTGGAAAGATGCTTTTGGTTGGCATAGAATTTGAGGTTGATGGCCTTTTTTTTTTTCTTTAATGGAAAAATGTTGCACCATTGTCTTCTTGTTTGCCTAGCTCCTGAAAAGTCTTCTGTCATTATTATCTTTGTTCCTTTTTTCTCTATCTGCTTCTAAGATTTCATCGGTTTTTTGAGACAGAGTCTCACTCTGTCACCCAGGCTGGAGTGCAGTGGCATGATCCCGGCTCACTGCAACCTCTGCCTCCCAGGTTCAAATAATTCTCCTACCTCAGCCTCCTAGTACCTGGGAGTATAGATGCATGCCACCACACCCAGCTAAGTTTTGTATTTTTGATAGAGACGGGATGTTGCCATGTTGGCCAGGTTGGTCTCGAACCCCTGACCTAAAGTGACCCACCCACCTTGGCCTCCCAAAGTGCTGGGATTACAGGCGTGAGTAGCTGCGCCTGGCCCTAAGATTTTATCTTTATCACCTATTTTCGGAAATTTAATTATGATATACCTTTGTATCATTTTCTCAGTGTTTATTCTGCTTGGATTTGTGGTCAAAGTTTTCATCATATTTGGAAAACATTTCATCCACTTTAAAAAAAAAATTTTTCCCTCAGTTCTCAGTGTTTGTTTGCGTTGCTATAAAGGAATGCTTGAGATTGAGTAATTTAAAAGAAAAGCGGTTTATTTGACTTACAATTCTGCAGGATGTACCTGAAGCATAGTGCTGACATCTCCTTCTGGTGAGGGCCTGAGGAAGCTTATAATCATGGCAGATCAAAGGGGTACCTGTATGTTACATAGTGAGAGGGAGGGAACAAGAGAGAGAGAAGGAAGAGGTGCCACGTTCTTTTAAGCAACCAGATCTCAGGGAACTCATAGAGTATTTCCATGAGATCTGCCCCCATGACCCAAACACCTCCCTCTAGGGCCACCCCCAACATTGGAGGTCACATTTCAACATGAGGTTTGGAGGGGACAAACATCTAAACTATGTCACTTCCCAGCATTGATTTCATCTTGGAACACACTTAAAATATATTAGACAACTTGACATTGTCACACTGGTCAATGATACTTTCTTCATTTTTAAACTACTATTTTTCTCTGCTTCATTTTAGATAATTCTACTGTTAGGTCTCAAAGTTCATTGATCTCATCTCCAGTAATTGCATTTGCTGTGAATTTTTAACAGTCTATTTTTAATTTTAGATAGAATTTATTTTTATATAGAAGCTTAAAGTTCTTCCAGTTCTCAGTTTGGTATATTAATGATTAAAATTTTTTTTTGAACATACAGATCACATTGAAATAGATTTTTTTTCTTGCTAATTTCTTTGTCTTTATCATTTCTTGGTTTATTGATTTTCTTCATGTTTATAGATCATAATTTTTACCTTTTTACATGCCTTATCATCATTTTTCATAGATGCCAGACATTGTAAATTATACATTATTGGGTGCTGGATTTTGTTCTATTCCTTTAAAGGATAAGTTGTTGCTTAAATTTTGTTTTACTTTGTTTTTTGGTATTCTTTTAAAGAATGTTGGGCTTTGTTCTGACAGGTATTTATATTATTTGTATCTTTTTTTCTCTTGGAGGCTTTTTTTAATCTTTGATATGACAGTTTTAGAGTCTCCTTTCTCTAGGGCTGATAGGCACACATATTTGCAGCTCTGTGTGTACTTCAGGAATTGTTCATCCTGCTGCTTTCCCTGTCCTTGGGTAATTTTTTTTTTAATCCCGTGTGTATGGATAAATAGTCAAAGACATGAGTGAATCCCTCTGAAATTCGGCCCAGCAGTCTCTCTTTCTAAACAGTTTCCCCTGCCCTCCTTCTCTGCTTCCAAATCCAGCCACCTTGGATTATTCAAATTCTGATCTCTGTCTCATCAGCTCAGCAGGATCTTCATTCTTTGTTTGGGTTCTTCCTTCCTGCTGTGCCTTAAACTGTCTCCACACAGTAAGCTAGGGCATCAAGGGGTTTATGTCGTTTGTTTCTTTTTCTCTCAGTTTTGGCTGCCTGTTGTCCAACTGTTCTTTTACATGTGTCTTCTTGCTTTCCAGTTGTTTAAGGAAAGTGAAAATAATTCTGTTCCTGTTAATTCTATTTTGGCCAGAAGTAGAATTCCAATAGTGTTTTAAATACTCATTTATTTAATACAGTTTTTAAAAATAAAGATGCCAAATGGTACTTTCTTTATTGTGGTGAAATAGACATAATATAAAACTTACCATTTAAACTGTTGTTAAATATGTGGTTCAGTAGCATAAAGTACATTTACATTGTTATGCAGTCGTCACCACCGTCCATCTCCTGAACTCTGCACCTTGCAAAACTGAAACCCTATACCCATTAAACAATAACTCCCTATTCCCCTCTCTGCCCAGCCCTTAGCAACCACCATTCTACTTTCTGTCTCTATAAGTTTGATGACTCTAAGAATCTCAGAAATGTGCAATCATGTATATTTGTCCTTCTCTGTCAGCTTATTTCACTTTGCATAATATCTTCAAGGTACATCAGTTTTAGGTAAGAATGTCTTTCTTTATTAAGGAAATATTTACTACAAAGAATTGACTCTCACAATTATGGAGGCTGAGAAGACCCAAGTTCTGTAATCAGCAAGCTGGAGACCCAGGAGAGCTGACAGTAAAGTTCAAGTCAGGAGAGCTGATGGTGTGAGTTCCAGTCTAAATCTGAAGGCAGAAGACTGATTTCCCAGCTTGAAGATAGGCAGAGAGAGTGAATTCTCCTTTACTCAGCGTTGTTGCTCTATATACACTTTCATCTGGTTGGATGAGGCCCATTCAAATTGGGGAGGGAATCTGCTTTACTAAGTCTACCCATTCAAATGTTAATCCTATCCAGAAACATCCTCACAGTCACACCCAGAATAATATTTAATCAAATATCTGGTTATCTTATTTCCCAGTCTCACATAAAATTAGCCGTCATACCATTCACCCATCTATGTACACTTGGAGTGCTTCTACCTTTTGACTATTGTGAATAATGCTCCTATGAACATTAACGTACAAGTATATCTGTTTGAGTTCTTGCTTCCTTTTGGGTATGAAATGGTATTTTTATACAGTTGTTTTATATGCTTAGTTGAGGTTTAGAATTCTAGTTGCTGGATCACTTTAACCACTAGAGCCATGCTTTAAAAACAGTCATGTCATATCTGATGCCTACTTAGGTTATATGGATTCAAATCTATTCTATTTTATAGGTTATTGAAGGGATTTTCAACGGAAATATTTCATTATACTCAATTTTTGCATAATCTGCCTTTGGAACCCAGTCTGAGGGTAAAATGCAGCTTTACAGTATGGCTTTTCTTTTACAAAGCAGAAAAATAATTTCTGACAGTTCCTTTCTATATGTCTTCTCAATGCTAATGAAATAAAAAATCTATATCCAATTCTCTAGTTGACAGGAAAAATTTGAGGAACATCTTTTTATTTAATTGTTCATTTTATCATTCAAAGGAACATTTTGAGCAAAGCCAAAGCACATTTTTGTATTCATAACTGTTTATATAATCAGAGAAAAGGGGGGCTAGAATATTATAAGGTTGATATAGCATATAGAATCAGTGTGGTGATTTTGAAAGAGTGCTGAGTTTGGCTTTGAGAGGTATGTTTATTTTATTAATCCCATCTACTACTAAGGTGTGATTTTGGACAAGCCATTTTACCTGAGTTCATTTTCTTGTCTGAAAGACAGTGAAGATGATAATACTTGTTACTATTTCATAGGATTGTGATGATCAAATGAAATAATGTATATGAAAGTGCTTTGAAATCTTTAAAGTGATATATAGATATAAGGCTGCATTTATGGTCTAAGCTAATAGATATAGAAAAGAGCTATTAGAAGCAAAATCTGCTTATGTATGAACAGTTTCTATTCTGATTAAAAGGTTTGTAAGTTTTGAATTGTAGATAACTGCAAAGTCAAGGAATCTGATTTTGCCCTAGAGCCTCAATTCATTGGAAGAAGAAAAGTGAGAACATTCTAGTCACTGCAAGTCAATTTTTGATATTAAAACCCTTCTGTCTTTATTTTGAAAAGATTTACAAGGTGGCAAGAACTTTACTAGTGAATGAAGAATTGTCAGCATATGTCCCTTTTTAAGCCCAGTATATGCAACACTTTTGTCTTACTAGAGTTTACAAACTTTTTTTTTATATTGAGGATAGTGTATTTTTATGTGAGTTGAATATGATATGAGTTTGAAGAGTGCTAAACAGTGATTCTTTTAATGAAGGATTCGATGGCTTGTTTTTGTGTTCTACAGAGAGAGGCTAGTGACTGGAGGTAGAGTATTTTGATGATGTTGTATACAGAAGGATTTGTTATATTTCTGTGAGAGACAGAAATAAAGTGGTATTTCTGAGATACTTCTTTTGTAGGAAAGGGACTGGTTTGCCTCACAACGTATTCTAAGAGCATTTGTCTTCAGGAACTTGAGTTAGAATGAAGAGGCTGAAAACCTAACCTTTATTTATTGATTAGACAAAAATAATTCCACATCTGTTTGGAAATGAGTAAATTTGAAGTTTTAAATTTTTTTGTGTGATTTTATAAATGACTCTTTGATGACAGATAGTGAGAACTTTTGCCTCATCCTACAATATGAGCCTAAAAGGTATTAAATACTTGTTGACAGACTGATTCTAGGGCTGGTGCAGGAAAGATACAAGATGAGGCTGGAGCATCTTTTAGTAGTAGAAAGTAAGGAAGTGCATGAAAAGCAAAATGGTAAGAGCATGTCAAAGGGACACAGGAGACATCTGAAAGAGCTTACAATAGTCATGGCTGGAACAATTTGGGAGCAAAATGAATGATATAGTATTGGATTATAACCTAAAGTATACAATAAGTGTCCACAAATCCATACTGATATAAATAAGTTATTGAATAAATGTGTAAATGGATGAAGAGAGATGAATCTTCCATACAGAATAATTCCAATAATATATTTAGATGTTCTCTGCTATGGGAGGTAGAGAATAATTCCTCCTCTTTTTCCCTGAGGGTGGGCCAGACATAGTCACCTTGAAAGAATACGTTATGAAGACGGAAAAACAGTAATGTTATAGTGGAGAGGCCTGGCATGTTATATAGTACCTTAACCAAGTAATGAAGGTTAACATCATTGGTGATGTCCTGTTGATATCATGCTCCCCTTGCCATGATCTATTGAGAATGGCAGTTGATCTCAGTGATATTCTTTCCAGAAATCATAACCCTGGTCTAATCATAAGCAGAAACATTAGACAAACCCAAATTCAGGGTCATTCTGTAAAATACCTGACACATAGTCCTCAAAACTGTCAAGATCATGGAAAAGAAGGGAAGATTGAGAATTGTCACAGACCACAGAGACTGGGGAGAGATAATAATTGTATGTAATGTGGTGTCGTGAATGGAATCCTGGAAAAGAAAATGAACATTAATGGAACAACTTGTGAAATGTGAATAATGCCTGGGCTTTAGTTTGTAGCAATGTACCAATATTGGTTTCTTCATTTTGACAAATGTGCCATGATGTTATAAAGTGTTACCAATAGGGGGAAGTGTGTAAAGGGTATAATACACTCTTCGTACTGTCTTTTAACTTTCCCATCAATCTAAAATTACTCTAAAACGGCCATGCATGGTGGCTAAGCCTGGAATCTCAGCACTTTGGAAGGCTGAGGTGGGCAGATCACTTGAGTCCGGGAGTTTGAGACCAGCCTGGGCAACATGGTGAAACCCCATCTCGGTGAAAAATACGAAGTATAACCCGGCATGGGGGCACCCGCCTGTAGTCCCAGCTACTCGGAAGGCTGAGGTGGGAGGATCACTTGAGCCTGGAAGGCAGAGGTTGCAGAGTGAGCCAAGATTGTGCCACTGCACTCCAGCCTAGGTGACAGAGTGAGACCTCATCTCAAAAAGAAAAAAGAAAAAAGGAAAAGAAAAACTCCTTGACAGAGTTTTCTTGGTTGCATGGAATCAAATGATGTGAAGGACAGAAACTATGTGAAATAATTTTTGCTAGATAGCATGTTTTATTTTAACAGTTTTCCGCCTAAAATTGGAATAATATGCTATATTAATACTATTTACATTCGTGTTTCTTCGTAAATGTTTCCGTTATATATAAGATTTGATGACTTTTTAAAAGTCACGTTAATGTCTGAAACTTTTAAATGAGGTGAATAAGGTACAAATTAATAGCTGTCTATTTTGAAGGGAAGAAGTTAAAGTTTGATATAATGGTGTATAGAATCTGAGTGATACTTGTTTTGAGAATTATGATTTTGAAAGTGCTTATGTTAATACTGTGCTTGATTATAATATAGTATTTTGGGAATTCAATTTAGTAACATTATCAGTTAAAGCAACACATAAAAATTAATAGAACAAAGAACACTTTAAATTAAATTAAAATATCTTTGTTACAAACTATGAAAATAAATATAAGTAAATTTCATATCATTTCTCTTCTAGATTTATTATCTAGGATAGATTTGGATGAACTAATGAAAAAAGATGAACCTCCTCTTGATTTTCCTGATACCCTGGAAGGATTTGAATATGCTTTTAATGAAAGTAAGTGGTGTGTGTATAAGTATATATATAGTATATGCAAAATTTATTTAGCAATGCTCATTGAATAAGAAGACAGATATTATTTGCTACTTTTAAAGGCCAAGTAGAATGTTTTCTGTGTTCTTTTGAGAAATAATGACATCCTTGCATGGTGAAATTCTTCATTCAAGTGAAAGAACCAAGTAACAATTTTCTGTAGTTGTCAAGTTACGTAAACTAATGGTCATGAATTTGATTCAGCTTATGCATTTCAACCTTGAGCTTTTAACTCCCTGGTATCCAATTTGAACTCCTAATTAAATTATAGAGAAAGATGCTACTGTCTCACATTTTATTTAGAACAAAGTGTCTGGCAGTAATTATCTGTGACAATGTTTTAAAGTAGTTTTCCATGATTTTTCAGGCAACATTCTTGTTTTAAAATTTATTAATTCAGTTCTGAATAAAATAACCTTTACACTTGGGATGTGGAGGAACATAGTATAGATTGCAAAGATGTTTCTGGAACAGAGAATCATGATTCATTGGATTAATAGTACACCCTTACACTTGAAGGGTAGTGTTATTACAGGGTAGGTGCATTTGAGTTGTAGTTTTTTATTGGTTGTTCTGCATTAACTGAATTGGTGCTTTGTCATCACTGTATTAGTGGATATTCCTTTCTAATATCAGTTATAGATATTAAGAGTTATGGTGACAGTCATTGTGTACTAAGATGTTGAGTTTAAAATAAGAGACTAGAAACTTTGATCTTTTCTCTGATATTAATTTTTATGCTTTTTAATAAAAGTTACTTTATGCCAGTAGAAGTAGTAATATTTGTTGTGTGGAGGGGAAGAGGAGTTTAAGCAATTGGCCTGTAGTGTATTTCTCTCCTGATAACCCCGGGAATACCCCTGGGGAAAAAATCCTGTTCAGGAGACAAGTGGCTTCATGTTTTCTCCTTATAAACGTGCTGATAATTAACTCATTTAATAAATTAGACTGGCCGGGTACGGTGGCTTATGTCTGCAATCCCATCACTTTGGGAGGCAGAGGTGGGTGGATCACTTGCGGTCAGGAGTTCAAGACCAGCCTGGACAACATAGTGAAACCTCATCTCTACTAAAACATACAAAAATTAGCCAGGTGTGGTGGCATGTGCCTGTGGTCCCAGCTACTGCTGGCTGAGGCATGAGAATGACTTGAACCTGGGAGGCGGAGGCTGCAGTGAGCTGAGATTGGGCCACTGCACTCCAGCCTGGGTGACAGAGCGAGACTCCATTTAAAAATAAAAAAATAAATAAATAAAATAAGCGTAGACTAATATTTGCTCTGAAGAGAGTCCTTTTCTATAGAATACTTTGAGCAAGATGACTGGTTTAGATATGGGGGATGTTTCTCTGAAGAACATCACTGAAGCAGGACAACTCTTTGGCACAGAAAATGGAAATATTTTATAACCCAAATGCTCACCAGTGGGTGAGATGACCTGTGTATGCACACGTAGAGTCCTCATCTACTTTGGGCCAGAGAGTGCTCTCCAATGAGAGGAAAGGACCTGGGGGAAATGACCAGATGCTGCAGACCTCTCCCTGCCTTGCCTGTGCTTCTTGATTCCTTGTACCCTTGAAATTATTAGTAAAGCTTAGTCATTATCGGTAAAGATCTTTGCTTTGTGGAGTGTGATTTGATAGCCTGAGCCTGTGTTAGCTCACTGCTTCTCTCCAGTTTTCATTTGACATCCTACCCATATTTGAAGACCTAGTTGAGAAATCTCACTGAAACCTTCTGAACCTCTTCTAGCCCACAGATAGTTTTCATTTTTCCAAAATCATTCTAGACTTTATTGTCTATATGAATCCCCAGTGGCAGATTTTTAGACTGTTGACGTATTCCAATCTAGTTTGTTTAGCTTCCTGAAAAGTTGCTTAACTTCTTAGTATTTATGATTTGACTTCTCAGGTAACCTCTAAGCTTCTTGAGGACTGGGCCTATGTTCATGGCAATAGCTAGAGAGGTCTTTATACATATTAGGCTTTAAAATATTGTTAGTTTGCTTTAGATTAGAGAGATGAAGGTCAAGAAGAATAACTTTTGAGTACTTGGGGACCATTCTTAGTTATATAATCTATATGTTTGTGTCATATTGACTTCTGAAGAAAAAAAATCTAATGAAAAAGATAAACTGTTCTGAGAAAGTTATTTTAAATTTTTATCAGACATTCTTTGTTGTACTGCTTGTATTATTGTAAATATACTTTGAAGTATAGCAATATTGTTTGTTTATCTTCTTAGAGGGACAGTTAAGACACATAAAAACTGGGGAACCATTTGTTTTTAACTACCGGGAAGATTTGCACAGATGGAACCAGAAAAGATACGAGGCTCTAGGAGAGGTATGTCACATATACTACTTTAACTTTGTTTTTCCCAATTTTAAATATTCAGAATAAAAGTTTTAAAGATGCAGCAGTTTATGTACTCTTTTTACAAAATGTGATTCAAAAAAGGTTTTTGGTTTTTTTTGGTTTATTTTTAGTGGTTATGTTAGAAGCATATTCTCAGTTTAAAAGTTTCTGTTCGGTGGCTCATGCCTGTAATGACAGCACTTTGGGAGGCTGAGGCGGGTGGATCACGAGGTCAAGAGATCGAGACCAGCCTGGCCAACATGGTGAAACCCCATCTCCACTAAAAATACAAAAATTAGCTGGGCGTGGTTGCACGTGCCTCTAGTCCTAGTTACTCAGGAGGCTGAGGCAGGAGAATTGCTTGAACCCGGGAGGTGGAGGTTGCAGTGAGCTGAGATGGTGCCATTGTACTCCAGCCTGGGTGACAGAGCAAGACTCCGTCTCAAAAAAAAAAAAGTTTCTGTTTTTAGGCGAGCTGTGGTGGCTCACACCTGTAATCCCAACATTTTGGGAGGTCAAGGCCGGTGAAGCACTTGAAGCTAGGAGTTTGAGACTAGCCTGGACAATATAGTGAGACCATGTCTCTACAAAAAATGAAAAATTAGCCAAAAGTAGCCGTATGTGTCTATAGTCCTAGTTACTTGGGAGCCTGAGGTGGGAGGATCACTTGAGCCCAGGAAGTCAAGGCTGCAAGGAGCTGTGATCACATCACTGCACTCCAGCCTTGCTGACAGAATTAGGCCCTATCTCAAAAAAAAGAAAAAGCTTCTGTTTTTACACAAACTTATTCTTCCCATGACTATAATATTTCGTAGTGAGTCATTACATAAGAAAACAAATTTATGCGAAATTCTAATTTGATTTTTTAAGTTTTGTTTTGTTCTTGAGACATGGTCTTACTCTGTCACTCAGGCTGGAGTGCAGTGGCATGATCTTGGCTCGCTGCAACTTCCGCCTCCCAGGTTCAAGCGATTCTCGTGCCTCAGTCTCTGAGTAGCTGGGACTACAGGCGTGCACCACCGTGCCCACCTAATTTTTTTTTTGTATTTTTAGTAGAGATGGGGTTTCACCATGTTGGCCATGCTGGTCTTGAACTCCTGACCTCAAGTCATCCACCTGCCTTGGCCTCCCAAAGTGCTGGGATTACAGGCGTGAGCCACTGCGCCGAGCCTAAAAATGTTTTTAAGAGGTTGAATCCTCTACTATGCCAGAATGAATAAGTTTTCTCTCAGGTGTTTATTTGTGTGAAGAATATTGGTATTTGACTAATAAGTTGAATTTAACCTACTTATCTTTGACTGGATAAAGGAATAGGCCTTGTGAACATTAGGTACTTCACATGGTACTGCTTGTAGGAACCTTTGAAAATGTCATTTGCCGTTTAGGTGAATAGTTTGGTAAAGTGAAAAGCTTTACTCATTCTGTGTCATATTAAGTCTTTATTTTTAGTAAAAATGCATGTGGACACATAAGTTTAGTATGATAACTAGATAGCTACCTTACTTTTCAAGGAAAGGCTGAAATTTCTGTATTTTTTTGTTTTTAAATAGAGTAGTAAAAATGAACTACTTGGTTAAATTATGACATAAAGAATATTTGGTAACATAAGTATAATAGCATGAAGAATATATCTTTTCCTGGGAGACAATTCTTTGATCTCCTGCATTTCTGTATGTCTCTGAGCAAAGGCTTTGACAGCTTTTGCTCTGGATCATCTTTTCAAGGACAACTGTATAGGAAACAGGCTTCAAAGACAGATGTCGTGTCTCCCTCCTAGGCCGTAGGCAGATTCGTTTGCCGTCCAGGAGCAAAAGGTAATGTTCCTCCCTCCCCCACTGATGGCAAAGGATTGCTTGCTAGGAGCCCCTTTAGAAGGTTGGGTTTCCTAAGTTTGAGGTTCCTCAGCTGTGATACAATCCTATTGCACGCTGGGCATCCACCTGGGCCTGTTGACACTGCCTCTTTGGGATTTGAGGAGCAAGAGATTGGACTTCGTGAGAACATGAAGCTCATGCTGCCTGCTGTACCCCAATTAATTTTTGTTTCTGATCCAGAAGACTGATGTCATCTGACAGCAACCATGACTATGCAGGCTAACTTGCTAGCTTTTATGGAGTGTAAAATCTGACAGTTAAAGAATCTTCACAGTTCTTGTTAGTGTTCTACGGCATTTATAATCTAAATATATTCAATGCCCTGAATAATTTCTGCTACACTTTTAAAAAAGCTTACCCAGCCAGGCATGGTGGCTCACACCTATAATCCCAGCACTTCGGGAGGTCGAGGAGGGCAGATTGCGAGGTCAGGAGTTCAAGACCAGCCTGACCAACATGGTGAAGCCCCGTCTCTTCTAAAATTACAAAAATTAGCTGGGCATGGTGGTGTGCCCCTGTAATCCCAGCTCCTCAGGAGGCTGAGGCATGAGAATCACTTGAACACAGGAGGCAGAAGTTGCAGTGAGCCAAGATCGTGCCACTGCACTCCAACCTGGGCGACAGAGTGAGACTCTGTCTCCCAAAAAAAAAAAAAAAAAAAAAAAAACCGATTTCCACTTGATTTATATGTTGCAAACTGGTAGTATTTTGATTATAGAATAACCATACTATAATGGCCTTAGAAAAGAGCTTGTGATTTTTGAATTTGTTTTTAAATGGGACTATTTATTTACTATTTTCCATAAGCCATGTACACCACCAGCTCACTTGGACAGGTGGCTAGTCTCCAAATATACCTTGTCCTTTTTGGCATCTGCATCATTTATGCCATCAACTTGTATCCTCCAACATCATCTATATCAAACTCCAGCTATGTGTCTTATTAGGTCATTCCATGTGTAAATGATTCCTTTTGTCTAGGATCTTATACCTAATTCTTTGGATATATAGAGGGTCACAGATTTATTTTTGGTGGGCTTTAGTTGACAAGAAATCCAAATATTTGAGTTTTTACTCTGATGGTTATTTACAGAGAGAGAGCATATTCTGTATTGTCTACATTACTGCCTCCTGTGCTTGCTGTCACATTTGTGTTCACAATCAATTTGGACCCAAGTGATTACCCAAAATTATAACATTTAACTTTTTTTTTTTGAGATGGAGTCTCACTCTGTCACCCAGGCGCCAGGTGCCTCAGCTTACTCTCGGCTCACCACAACCTCCACTTCCCGAGTTCAAGTGATTCTCCTGCCTCAGCCTCCTGAGTAGCTGGGATTACAGGTGCGCACCACCACGCCTGGCTAATTTCTGTATTTTTAATAGAGATGGGGTTTCACCATGTTAACCAGACTGGTCTCAAACTCCTGACCTCAGGTGATCTGCCCACCCTGGCCTCCTAAAGAGCTGGGATTACAGGCATGAGCCACTGTGCCTGGCCATAGCATTTAACTTTTAATGCAGTGTTTCTATTTAGATCAGTGGACTCCTCAGCTTTAAGTACCAACCTTTTTTCTTCTGAATATATTGATCAAAAGTAAATGTATTTTCCTAACGTAAAACACAGTACACAAAAACACCTAGGAATTGGAGAGTGAAGGTCTGGTTATTACAGTATTTGTACCGTACCATCTTGCTTCTCATGTCATATTTGGAATACTTGTTTTGATTCATAATTTCAGTATTGGAAGTTAATTATTAATTGAATTTTATTTCCTACATCGTAGGAGTTAGTTGTATGAGTTCTGGGTATATCCCAGTAATGACACAGTTTTCACTCTAGTTAATCAGTTGTTTGGAATTCATGATAGCAGGACTTAATGCATCTGTGGCCTGTCTTTTCATTCATTTTGTAACCAAAAAGCAGGTTAATTGCTTTCTGTGTGCAGAATCCCATGAGCAGGAGTGAGGTCTGGTACAAAAAAAAGTGAATTTCTCCTGAAACTAGCTTGAGGAAAGAGGCACAAACATTCTACCTTTAAATGTCACCTTACTCTTGGAGCAGGAAGCAGGCACTTTTCTAAGTTAGAGGAGGTAACAAGCAAGGGCAGGGAATCCCCTTGCTAGCTGGTTCCTTATCTACTGGGCAGTTAAGTTGGTGCCTTCCTGGGTAGAAGCAAGTTGTAAAAGTGGCCGAGTGGGTATGCTTTCCACTTGCCCTGCTGGTAGGTATGAGTTCCAGGATTATCCCCCCAGCCCCCTCTTCCCCCTCCTCCCTGTCCCAGAGTGAGAGTTCCATGGGGCATACTTTGGTCTGCAAATTTACTGTCAACTCTTGAGGAGAGATTCCTCTTGGAGCACAGTTAGATGAACTTACCCTGTAGGGAATGTCTGGTGAGGGGGAGGTAAAAGGTTATATTTGCATTTCTAAAGGACTAAATAGGAAGCTGAGGAACAGGGGAAAAGGAGAAAATAAGAGAAAATAATAAAAAAAATTACTCTCTCTCTCAGAAAAATGGTGGTTCTTTGCTACAATGTTTCATAATTTCCATTTCTGAGCCATGCCTTCAAGTGAAATTTAACCAACTACTATTCTATTCTTCATTCACAGTTTATACTTTTATCTTACACTGTTTTCTCCCTTTGAAATGTCCTTCTCCCCTTGTCACTGTATCCCACCTCCATCTGTCTTCCTGTTTTGGCTCAGATGTCTCCTCCTTTAGGAAGCCTTCCCTCATCGCTTCTGTTATAATCTCTCCTCATTTCTTTTCTTTCCATTTTGTTTTTCTACCTATTTTATCTTATATGAAAAATGATTTAAGATGATGTTAAAGATGAATGCCATTTAGGAAGACTCAAATAAGTAGAGTTTAAAAACGGAAGCAATGTTAGTAAATGGATGAGTTTACTGTATATCTCTTATGCTACTTATCACTCTGCATTGCATTTTTAAAAAATGTATGTTTTTAAGTAATTTTGGGGAAACTTTCTGTGTCCTCACAATATTTGTTGAATAATAAATAGTGTGATACAAATAGATAAACTGTTTAGTATAAATTCTGGACCTGTGCATTTTAGAGATTTTTTAATATTCCTAATTTAAACTTAAAGATGTGTATTTTCTTATTGAAGAAAGGAAAATGATAATTTT
Organism: Chlorocebus sabaeus; assembly: GCF_047675955.1. Classification (NCBI taxonomy): domain Eukaryota; kingdom Metazoa; phylum Chordata; class Mammalia; order Primates; family Cercopithecidae; genus Chlorocebus; species Chlorocebus sabaeus. The sequence goes on from NC_132907.1 coordinate 3,220,914, forward strand.
CCTGTTTCTAAGCTAAACAATTTTAATTATTTCAATTTCCATTTAAGAGCTAGAAGTTTCATACTATTAAGGCTTTTGTGATTTAAAAGTATTTGATAAAAATAGACATATATATGGCATAATTTATTGGAAGATTTTAACACTTACGTTACCGGAAAGGGGTCCTGAGACAGACCCCAAGAGAGGGTTCTTGGATGTCACATAAGAAAGAATTCAGGGTGAGTTCATAAAGTAAAGTAAAAGCAATTTTATTAAGAAAGTAAAAGAAGAAAAGAATGGCTACTCCATAGACACAGCTGGTTGCCCATTTTTATGGTTATTTCTTGATGATATGCTAAACAAGGGGTGGATTATTCATGCCTCTCCTTTTAAAACCATATAGGGTAACTTCCTTTTTATTTTTTATTTTATTTTATTTTTTATTCTTTTTTTTTTTTTTTGAGATAGAGTCTTGCTCTGTTGCCCAGGCTCGAGTGCAGTGGCATGATCTTGGCTCACTGCACTCCAGCCTCCCAGGCTCAAGCAATTCTCTTGCCTCAGTCTCCAAAGTAGCTGGGATTACAGGCAAGCACCACCATGCCTGGCTAATTTTTGTGTTTTTTAGTAGAGATGGGGTTTCCCCATGTTGGCCAGTCTGGTCTCCAACTCGTGACCTCTGGTGATCCACGCGCCTCGGCCTCCCACATATAGGGTAACTTTCTGACGTTGCCATGGCATTCGTAAACTGTCAGGGTGTTGGTGAGAGTGTAGCTGTGAACAACCAGAGATCACTCTCATGGTCATCTGATTTTGGTGGGTTTTGGCCGACTCCTTTACTGCAACCTGTTTTATCAGCAAGGTCTTTATGAGCTGTATCTTGTGCCGATCTCTTGTCTCATCCTGTGACTTAGAATGCCTTAACTGTCTGGGAATGCAGCCCCGTAGGTCTTAGCCTCATTTTACCCAGCTCCTATTCAAGATGGAGTTGCTCTGGTTCAAACGCCTCTGACATTTCCACCCTCCCTTTTATAGGAGAACCCTTCATCCTAAGGGTTGCAGAGGGATGAAGATCTATCTTCTGTAACTTCTTCAGGCTGAATAGGGGCGATGATATTCCTGCCTGACTCTGAGGATCTCTTTCTGTATATGTGGTAGAGAGGAGCTCAGTCAGAAAGTGTTGATATGGGTCATTCATGACTCTTGAGTTCTGACAAGAGGTGATATCTGGACTATTAATAAGTGTTCAATTTAGGAAAACATTGAGTAAACTTATTGTGCATTCCTACACGAAGAGTACAACAGCAATATATTCCACAATACTAAAGCAAAATAAGTAAAATTATCCCAAGTAAACTAAATTAGAATGTGTTCCATGAACTGGGCAACTGTTGGAATCAAGCTGATATGGGGTTGCTAGCCAATTCCAATACATGCCCAGAATTAGACTACTGATCCAGATTTTTATATTACCCAACCCTCTTGTTTTTTCTGAGTAGCAGTCAGAGATCACTGGTTCATTCACAAGAATAAGCAGGGTTAGCCAAAATTGCAGAAGCAAACCTAAAAACAACTGATGAGATTAGAAATTAGTAACAAGTATATCATAATTCTTGAAACATAATTTCTCTCCAGTTTTCCATTTTTACTAAAGACAAATCATGGTAAGACCAATTTGCTTTATTATACTTGGCCTGATTATTTGTATAAAGTGCAGCAAGAACAATTATTTTTCACTTAGGCTTTAAAAATTGGCTTTGATGGAACTCTGTTCCATAGGGAATCTCAGATAAGACTTTTTAAAAGCCGAGCCCAGCCATGGATTTGTACCCTCAAATACCTATGAGTTGGGTAAATTTTCTCCTTTTGAGGTCCCAAGATAACTTGGGTCTCCTGGACCTGTTAGAAAGTGACATTTTTTATTTGCCACAGGTCAGAAACCCTGTACAGGTACTGTGTAGGCAAGGTATGAGGCCAGGTCTGCAAGAGGCTTTTATTGGCTCTACAAGTCAAATTTGATTCCTTAAAGGAAAGCATGCTGTTTCAGTCAAAGACTTAGTAAAATAACCAGTTTTTCCAATTGTGTCCTGTTACAAGAGAAAACAGATTCTTACTGCACTTATGCAATTAACTATATTGCTGTAACTTAAGAATACTCACAACTAGTTTCCAAATTTTGGAGAAATCAGGTAGAGAGAAGCAACTATCCTCCAAATTTTGTTCACAGGAGTATACTCAATTGCTAAAAGCTGTAAATACCTCAAAAGAAAAGTTTTCTTGACTGTAAAACAAAAAGATCAGCAGTGTTTCAAGCACAGTTAGAAAGATTACCTTAGTTTTCTTTTGGTTCAGTCTGTTCAGTTAACTCCTTAGTTCTGCTTGATATTCAGGAACACTTCAGGTCTCCATGAGAGTCCTGAAAGTTTTTTTCCTCTATTCTGATGTCACAGTTTCCAAAGTTATCAGAAACCTTCATTTAAGAACACCTGTTAGAGTTCTATAGTTGATTATAAACCACCTTTTAAAGAGGATTAAAACAAGACAACAATTACCTGTGTATGATGAAATATTTTAGGGCAGCCACAGTCAAAAGCACGATTGACAAAGAAATTTGGTTACCTCTGTGACATATAGTGATTTTATATAACAATTATTATTATTACTGATGACATATACTGAGGCATATCAGAATTATAGGAATCTTACACAATTTTGTAACACATACTAATAACAAGTTTATGTAAATATAACCCAAAGAAAGTTAAACACCATTTCACATTTGATTATACTTCCTGTATGACTTTTATACCAAATAAGCCAAATTTTACCTTTGAATTACACCTAATTCTTAAGAAAGCCTTATAGACATATCTACCCAATTTTAATGCTTGACCAAAAGGTAAGATTCTCATAAACTTTTTATAACCCTTTACAGATTTTTGTTAAAAGCAGATCTTTTGTTAAAGAGCAGATCAGTGCTCTAAGAAAAACCTGTTGTACTTTTATTCCAATGTTCAGTTTGCAGAAAAACTGAATAATGCTCCTTTTACTTTAGCCAATATGTTCACCCACAGATTTTTTTTTTTTTTTTTAGATTAAGTTTTTGCAAACCTTCCACAACTTGCTTAAACCTTCAGCTTTATTTCATCTAACTTAAAACAGTCCTTTAAACCTTTAATGTAGGCAGGAAATTCACATTCCCATGCCTTCTTATAATCTTTTATCAAAAATACCTTTCACTTTCTTTACATACCTTGCATGTATAACTGTTTCTTCTGTAGTATCAGTTACATGTTACACTGTTAACTCTTAGTAACTTTCATTTTTCGTGAAAAATCTCGGTAAGTTCAAGATTTTAATTATGTACTACATGTGGAGACTAGCCTAAGGCACACCAGGCAGAGTGCAGATAGGGGCTGACTCTTTCCATCATAGCTAGGGGACGTGGCTAACTCCGCATTTCCCAGGCCTTGTCTAGGATCTAATGCTCCAAAGTAGGTAAATTGAGCAGTTTTTAATAGTCAAAGAAGCAGTTTATGATCTCAAAGCATTTAGGAAACTTAATATCTAACCTACATAATTTAGACCAAATGTTTACATTTTGAAAATATTTTTATTTTACCAATAATCTTTAAAACTGTCTTTGCCAAGGATGACTTAAGTCACATGAATAAAAGGCATTATACTTTTTACTTTTCTGACAATATATTTGATTTAAGCTCTTATTATTATTAAACCAATTAATTTGAGCTCCTTCATATATAAACATCACGCTCACAACACATATAAATACACAGAGAGACAGAAGATAAAGGACCCATTCCCTAAACCAGGAATTGGACCCTAAACCTGGGCCGCCATTGTGTAAAGATAAAGCACGGCCCTGTGGTTACAAGGTCAAGCTCCCAAGGACATGACTGACCAGTTTGCAGGGCCATCTTGAAAAGCGGGCTTACAGGTGTTCTAAGCTCATGTTCTATCCTAAGGTGCCCCTCATTGTGACAGACAATACAGAAGGACACACAAAGCACACTAGATTCACTGCAGCTTAACACTAGCCGCACAAATCCTTTTTCCCATTAATCAAAACTTTACGGGAGATAAATAGTGATTTTTACCATTTATTCAACCGGTTTGCACAGAGAGAGAGACCGAGAGAGACAGAGAGGCCAGAAGTCTGACTAGTAAGAAATTCTTACCCTTTTGCTGACATGCCAGGCTTCTGGGTTGCCTTTTCCTCAGCAGCCCTGGTAACCTGGCTGGCTGCACCACAGCCCTGGGGGCCAAGTCACAACACAGAGGAAAGTTATCTTTTTCTTTTCTGGCCAGAGCAAAATACATGTGACAAAACACAGATGTTAGCCCTTCTGCTTAGCACCCAATATCAAACTGGCAAGGTTCAAACTTGCCCCCTGTTGGGCCCTGTCATCATTAATCCAACCTCCGACCAGGAGTTTCAACTTGTGATCTCTGGGCAAGATGGTTGCCCTGAGTAATAGAAGAGATAAGAAAGGGAATGGAGAGAGATAAAAGGATTGCCTGTGGCATAGTGAGGAAGGTGAAGAGCTCAGGGAGGCCAGAGAAAGACCCACCCATTGCAGCCACACTGAATCAAAAGTTCAGGCAGCCACTTGTCAGTCAAGAAGGGATCTTTTCCAGCGGTCCCATTAGCTCTCAAGTTTTCCCTTTTAGAGAGGAAAAAGCTCCCCATGTCTCACAATCCTGTACATGCCTAATCCTGTCACCCGTAGGCAATAGCAAAGAGTACAAGGCAGATTAATTCAGAGAAAAGCAGTTAACATCCTGTGGGGCCAAACTCATTCTTAGTCTAAAGGGACTTTACCAAGAGGGGCCTCTAGCCCCTAAAGAAGGGACTCTAACCCTCCACAGTTGGGCCTCTAACCCAAGGTCGGTCTTTGCCTTTTATTAAGAGGTGCCTGCAACCCTCTCTAAGGAGAGACGCTAACTCCCCTCAGTTGGGCCTCTAACCCAATCCCATCCTTTACCCTCGTACCCCACCACTTACCCAAAGTCAGCCGATCAGTGCTGCAGTCTTTTTCCTTTTGATCAGGAGTGGCGGTTGGCAGGGGGTGTTCTTCAGTATCATCTCTTCACAGTTTGCCAGAAAGATGTTACCAGATCCCACCACTTACCCAAAGTTAGCCTTTGGTTTGGGGGTTTCCACACTATAGTCCCTTCTATAGTTGCCGAAAGATGTTACAGGAAAGATGTCCTGATCAGACCCCAGGAGAGAGTTCTTGTATCTTGCACAAGGAAGAATTCAGGGCGGGTCCATAGAGTGAAAATAAGTTTATTAAGAAAGTAGAGGAATAAAACAATGGTTACTCCATAGACAGAACAGCCCTGAGGGCTGCTGGTTGCCCATTTTTATGGTTATTTCTTAATGATATGCTAAACAAAGGGTACATCATTCCTGCTTCCCCTTTTTAGACCACATAGGTTAACTTCCTGACGTTACCGTGGCATTTGGTAAACTGTCATGGTGCTGGTGGGAGTGTAGCAGTGAGGACCAGAGGTTACTCTCATGGGCATCTTGGTTTTCGTGGGTTTTGGCTGGCTTCTTTACTTCAGCCTGTTTTATCAGCAAGGTCTTTATGACCTGCATCTTGTGCTGAACTCCTCCTATCTCATCCTGTGACTTAGAATGTCTCAATGGTCTAGGAATGTGGCCCAGTAGGTCTCAGCCTCATTTTACCCAGCTTCTATTCAAGATGAAGTTGCTTTGGTTCAAACACCTCTGACACTTGTATTCAAACTTCGAATGTTTATCATTATAATTTAAAAAACATAAGTTCTTATGTAACTTTCCACAGTTCCTAGAAAACAGACGAACCTTTGTATTTAAATTCTGGAAATAATTTAGTACTTTGTTAGTTTCATTAACCGAGAACCTGTCGAAAGGATTTCATCAAGTCCTGGACACAGAAGCACTAAAAACCATCTTCTCTTCTGATTGATCATCATAGGGGAGTATACAGAGGATAGTGGAAATTTGAATTTACTGCCTGAAAGCCTACCTTAATAAATAGCTTTTGATATACTCAAGGTTGAAGACTTAAGGAAACAGATTTTGATTTCAACTAGAAATCTAAACAAAAACCCCTTCTGGTTTTTTTTTTTTTTTTTAGCATTTTCCTACTAAATATCGAGTTTTGTCTTCAGCTGAGCGCTACTATATATGTTTCACAACTGTTGTTTTAGTTTACATTTATTTCTTTCGTAAGGAGATTATTATAGCAGTCATTCAGTAGGAATTGTTTTTAAGTCTTGCTCCTGAAATGCACTATCATTTATATGTAAATTAAACTTATTGTGTAAGTAAAATAAACTGAGATTTCAGTTTGTTTTTTAGAATGCAGTGCCATAATACACAAAACAATTCTTTACATTCACACAGTTATGTTTTTATAGTCAAACAAATGCTTTTGCTAATATGTGTATATTTTTATACTATCCACATAGAGCTTGAAAACAATACACAGCCCTTAATAAGTTTGGATAATTTCTCCAAATTTAGAAAAATACTATCAGCTTAAGGAGGTGGGAGAGTGGTGTGAAATGGTAACTCTCAAAGTACCATTTTAGTACTTTAGTGTATATATAATATATATTGGAGTTGAATGCCAAGAAATAATGTTTCTGTTAAACTCAGAGAAAGACTGGAAAGGCTACCATATTAAGTAGTAAATAGGATGGTAGAAACGGCATGTAACTTGTGAAATTTTATCAGTTTTCTCTTTTATGTCAGTACTGAATTATTATAATGTTAAATGGAGAACTTATAATTCAGCAGATATTATAATGGAAGATTCTGTTTTCTTGCCTTATTTTGGTCTTTGTGTTTTCTTTGATATATATCTTGAAAACCTCTTTAAGAATTAATAAATAGTCAATGTGTTTTGAAAAGAGGTTTTATTAAGAGGTACCTCCAACCCTCTCTATCTTAGGAGACACGCTAACTCCCCTAAGTTGGGCCTCTAACCCAGTCCCATCCTTTACCCTGGTACCCCACCACTTACCCAAAGTCAGCCAATCAGTGCTGCAGTCTTTTTCCTTTTGATCAGGGGTGGGGATTGGCAGGGGGGTTCTTCAGTATCATCTCTTCAGGGTTTGCCAGAAAGTTGTTACCAGACCCTACCACTTACCCAAAGTTAGCTTTTGGTTTGGGGGTTTCCACACTATAGTCCCTTCTACAGTTGCCAGAAAGATGTTACAGGAAAGACGTCCTGATCAGACCCCAGGAGAGGGTTTTTGTATCTTGCACAAGAAAGAATTCAGGGCAATTAGGTAATCTTATAAGCTTGTTTTCTTATTGATGAATAGGATCACACTTATAAAAACAACTAAGAGTACAATTTTATTCTCTGGACCTAAATTAGTAATATGTTTTCTTTTTTTTTTTTGAGGCGGAGTCTCGCTCTGTCGCCCAGGCTGGAGTGCAGTGGCGGGATCTCAGCTCACTGCAAGCTCCGCCTCCTGGGTTCATTCCATTCTCCTGCCTCAGCCTCCCAAGTAGCTGGGACTACAGGCGCCTGCCACCTCGCCCGGCTAGTTTTTTGTATTTTTTAGTAGAGACGGGGTTTCACGTGTTAGCCAGGATGGTCTCGATCTCCTGACCTCGTGATCTACCCATCTCAGCCTCCCAAAGTGCTGGGATTACAGGCTTGAGCCACCGCGCCCGGCAGTAATATGTTTTCTAAAATAATGGAAAATTACTTAAAAATATTAGATTTTAAAAATGAGATTAAACAATGTAGGCCAGTGCCATCTCATAGGAGTTTTTCAATGGCTGTATTTACATATTTGAAACTAGAAGCAACTTCATTATTTTGACATCCAAATATTTGAACATAATATGATTTTCTGTGTATAATTGATACCTTTGTGTAATGTGAAATTCACGCATCTTATATTGGCCATCAGGAGATCTGGGTCTTAGTTCTGACTCAGTCACATCTGTGTGACTTTAGAAAAGTGGTATTTGCAAGTCTCTGTTGTAAAATGAGAATAAAATTATTTATTTTGTTGTGAAGAATAAGATGGGTAGATATGATATTATTTTATATTCTTTAATGCGCTATGCAAGTGTTAGGAGGATTGAAAGAAAATGTATTGATTAGGCTATTAAGAAGATTTCTAATTTATTATTGATATTATAAAGGTTTAGTTTGCTGATTTTCTTTCTGCTCACTCTGTCTACTTATTATTACTGACATCAAGCTTATCTTTCTATAGGAGAGATGAAGGAATGACCATTGGCCCAGAATTTGTTAGCAGACTCCTTTTACTTCCATCTCTCTCTAATATCCATTCCTTTAAATGGAATGTTACATATAGGATAGTATTACTAAGTAGATGTTTTAGAATTGAAAAAAAAACAGTTGCTGACATAATTTTCTATGTTTTTGTGATTAAGAAAAACTATAAGCCTCTTTTAAAAATATAGTATTGATACATGAACAGACACACAGACCAACTGAACAGAATGTAAAGCGCAGAAATACACAGAAAGCCCAACTACACATGGAAATATATTTTATGTTAAGGTGCAGTCATAAATCAGTGGAAGAAAAGGGACTTTTAGCAATTGATAGGTAATTACCCATAAAAATATAAAAGTTGACTCTTCATCACTGTGTACACCAGAATTAACTCTAAATGAATTAGAGATCTAAATGCAAAAAATGAAATAAAACCTACCAACCCAGGGACACTGATTATGGTCTTGAAATACCAACCTAATAACAGAACCTGGATTCTAATAAAGAACCTGAATTATTTGGAGAAATATCTGATTCCTGTCTGGGGCAAGAAATGAGTGCCATGAAACGGGAATATCTTGTCTCATTGGATAGCAAGGAAGATTCCAAAGACTACTTGCCTTTCTAAAAGTCAAGAAGCGAAAGACCAAAACAACAACAGAAACAAAACAAAACAAAACAAAAAACCCAAACCAAACCCCCCTTGCAAATACATCAGTGGGTATGATGCATGAACCAATGGTTCATAGGGAAAGAAATGCAAATAGTCTGTAAACATATGAAAAGATGTTTAACCTCATTTAGTAGATGAGGCTATACAGAAACAGGACTTCTCATATCTTGCTGGTGGGAGTGTAAAGTAATAAATTCCTTGAAAGGAGAAATTGCCAATATCTTATGAAATTACAGTTGTATTTTCCCGTTTGTATGAGAAAGGAAACAAATACATATATTTGTTGTTTGTTTATTATTGTGGAAAAAACTGGAAAGATAAAATTGATAACCACATTTATCTTTTATCTATGGGGAATGTGGAGGAATGGGATGAAGGGATGGCCTTGTGAATTCTCTAATACCTTTTTGTGTAACTTTGATATTTGAACCATATACAAATTTTGATATGCTTAAAGAATATCCTGAAATTGAAAAGAAAATGAAACATATGAGCTTAAATATGCATCTAGTTGGTAATGTAACTGAGCAGAGAAAAAGAAAATACTCCAGATATTTGGAATACAGTCAGTACATTGTCCTTTTGCTGGATGTATCCTCAGGATAAAAACAACGGCCAGTGAAATGTTAAAATTAACGAAGTGGTTTTACTGTTTTTTTTTGTTGTTGTTACTGTTGCTTTATATATATATATATATGCACACATATATAAAATATAATATATATATAAAGTATATATATATATATATATATATGTACTTTAAGTTCTGGGATACTGTGCAGAACATGCAGGTTTGTTACATAAGTATACATGTGCCATGGTGGTTTTCTGCACCCATCAACCCGTCATCTACATTAGGTATTTCTCCTAATGCTATCCCTTTCTTTGCCCCCTCCTCCCCCTGACAGGCCCTGGTATGTGATGTTCCCCTCACTGTGCCCCTTTGTTCTCATTGTTCAACTCCCACTTATGAGTGAGAACATGCGGTGTTTGGTTTTCTGTTCCTGTGTTAGTTTGCTGAGAATGATAGTTTCCAGCTTCATCCATGTCCCAGCAAAGGACATGAACTCATTCTTTTTTATGGCTGTGTAGTATTCCATGGTGTATATGTGCTACATTTTCTTTATCCAGTCTAACTTTGATGGGCAGTTGGGTTGGTTCCAGGTCCTTTCTTTGCTGGATATATCCTCAGGATAAAAACAACGGCCAGTGAAATGTTAAAGTTAACTTACTGGTTTTACTGTTATACTGATAGTGGTGCAGTAATTTTGAAACAAGTTTATCAATATGGTATATTAAAGCAAATAAATATGTAAATGTATTGTGAACCAATAATTTCAGGATTAGAGAAAGACATGAATATAAAATCAAAGCAGATAACGAAATTTTGGGAATTTCACCATCAACTCATCATGTTTAAAAAATGTATTTCCTAGATCTACTCACCAAAAAGGTTAGAACTACTGACTTCCTAGTAGCCATGCATACATATAGTGATGTATATGTATATGTATGTGTAAGATCCTGGTTTCTAAATGCATTGCTTAGTAAAAAGAGCCAGGGCTCCTTGGAGAAAAGGCTGATTACAAATTTGGAACTAAGAAAATAAAAGATGAGCCCTGGATAGCGGTTCCCAACCTTTTTGGCACTGGGGACTAGTTTCATGGAAGACAGTTTTTCCATGGACCGGGGGTAGAGGATGTTTCGGGATGAAACTATTTCACCTTAGATCATCAAGCATTAGTTAGATTTCCATAAGGAGTGTACAACGTAGATCCTTCGTGTGTACAGTTCACAGTAGGATTTGTGTTCCTATGAGAATCTAATGCAGCCACTGATCTGACAGGAGGTGGAGGTTAGGCAGTAATGCTCCCTCACCTGCTGCTCACCTCCTGCTGTGCAGCCTGGTTCCTAACAGGCCACCAATCAGTACTGGTCTGCGGCCTGGGGGTTTGGGACCCCTGGCCTATGACATTGTGCTTTGTCAGAAAGCAAGCACTCTGTCTGATGGACGCATGTGAAAAGGACAGAATAACCAACTAGAAAGGGCTTCTTTTGGGCAAAGTTGGTACAATTTGAGGATAAAATAAGAGTTCTTATTGATAATAAAACATTTAATAAACATTCATGATTTCATAATCTCTTTAAAAATATAACCAATTTGCCATTTTTAGATTAAAGTTATCTGGAAATTGGTAACCAGGAGGAAAGAATTAAGCAGTTGGCCTCTTTATGAAGAACTGTGGTTTATTTGCAGGGGAGGAAGGAATGTTCTTCCTTATCAAAGAATACAGTCTGATGAAGGTAATGAATATGATAGAATTAGAAAAATCAACCTTTTGCCCTGTGTGGCAGACACACTTCTAAACATGTTCCTCAAAAATTTCCATTTCCTGCTTACTCAATCAAACATGAACCTAAGTACTGCTGTGAAGGGACTTGGCATATGTAATTCAGGTTACCAGACAGCTGTACTTAAGATATGGATGTTATCCTGTCTTAGCCCATTTTGTTTCCAGAGACTAGGTAATTTATAAAGAAAGTGGTTTATTTGGCGGATAATTCTGGGTGCTGGGAAGTCCAAGAAGCATAATGCTGGTCTCTGCTCAGCTTCTGGTGAGGGCCTCATGCTGCATCATAAGATGGCAGGAAAGGGGAAGGAGAAGCAGACATTCCAAAAGGGTAAGACACAAGAAGCAACCTCACTTTGTAACAAGCTGCTCTCTAGAGAACTAGCCCATTCCCACAAGAACTAATCCAGTCCCAAGAAATAATCCAGTCTTGAGAGAAAGACATTAATCTACCTTAAAGACCTAATCACCTCTTAAAGGCACCACCTCCCAATACTATTTTATTGGCAATTAAATGTAAATGTGTCTTTTGTCAGGGACAAATGACATCCAAACCATAGCACTCCATTTGTGGCTCCCGAAAACTCATGTCCTTCTTACATGCAAAATATATTCATTTCGGCCCGACACGGTGGCTCATGTCTGTCATCCCAGCACTTTGGGAGGCCGAGATGGGCGGATCACTTGAAGTCAGGAGTTTGAGTCCAGCCTGGCCAACATGGTGAAACCCCGTCTCTGCGAAAAATACAAAAATTAGCCAGGCATGGTGGCAGGTGCCTGTAATCTCAGCTACTCGGAGGCTGAGGCAGGAGAATTGCTTGAACTAGGGTGGAGGAGTTTGCTGTGAGCTGAGATCATGCCACTGCACTCCAGCCTGGGTGACAGAGCGAGACTCCGTCTCAAACACAGACACACAGACACACACACACACACACACACACACATTTTCATTTCATCACAAAGGTTCCCTAAATCTTAACTCATTCCAGCACCAATTCATAAGTCCAAATTCCAAAGTCTTATGTGAGACTCAAGGCAAACTCCTTCTAGTTATGAGCCTGTAAAATAAGAAACAAGTTATCTACTTCCAAAATACAATGGCAGGATAGGCACGGGGTAAACTGTATTAGTATATTCTCACACTGTTACAAAGAAACACCAATAATTGGGTAATTTATAAAGGAAAGAGGTTTAATTGACTCACAGTTCCACATGGTTGGGGAGACCTCAGGAAAGTTACAGTCATGGAAGAAGGGGAAGTAGATATGTCTTACATGGTGGCAGGCAGGAGAGAAGAAGTGAGCAAGAGAGGAACTACCACAACACTTATAAAACCATCAGATTTCATGAGAACTCACTCACTATCATAAGAACAGCATGGAGGGAACCACCCTCGTGATCCAATCACCTCCCGTCAGTTCTCTCCCTCAACACTTGCAGATTACAATTCAAGATGACATTTGGGTGGGGACACAAAGCCTAACCTTTATCATAAATGTTCCTTCCAAAAGGGAGGAATGCACAGAAAGAAAGGAGTAACCACCTCAAAGCAAGTCTGGAACCCACAGGACAGGTATTAAATCTTAAAACTCCAGAACCATCTCTCACTTTATGTGCTGCCTCCAGGACACAATTGCAGGATGATTGCAGGGTGAGGGATGGGTTCCTTTGGTTTTGGAAAGTCCTGCCCCTATGACTGCTGGGTGGAGCCCACATGCTGGTCTCTCAGTTTGGGGTTGCATGCTTGTGCCTGTGGCTTTCTCAGACTGGCGTTTGATGTAGTTTGAATATATGTCCCCAGCAAATCTCATGTTGCCTTGTAATCCCCAGTATTGGAGTTGGGACCTGGTGGGAGGTGATTGGATGACGGGGGTGGATTTCTCATGAATTGTTTAGCACCATTCCCTTGGTGTCTATTTTGTGATAGTAAACTATCACGAGATCTACTTGTTTAAATGTGTGTGGCACCTCTCCCCGCCTGTCTCTGGCTCTGGCTCTTGCCATGTGAGACACCTGATTCCTCTTTGCCTTTTGCAATGCTTGTAAGATTGCTGAGGCCTCCCCAGGAGCCAAGTAGATGACAGCACCATGCTTCCTTTAAAGCCTGAAGAACCATGAGCCAATTAAATCTCTTTTCTTTATAAATTATCCAGTTCCAGGTATTTCTTTAAGCAGTGCAAAAACAGCCTAACATAGAGTTACATGTTGCTAGTCACTCTACAGTTCTGGAGTCTTGAAGGTGGTTCTTTGTACCTGTCACTCCACTATGCATTCTATTAGGGATTCTCTGCAGGGGCTCCATCCCGCATCAGAATTCTGCCCGGGCTCCCGGGCAATTTGCTGCATCATTTAATATCTAGGAAGAAGGTAACATAATCCTCTGGCCTGCACACTCTGCACATCTTCAGAGACAGCACCTTGTTGACACCATCAGAGCTTATGGTTTGAGAGCAGCAGCACAGGTGGCATCTTGGTTCACTTGAGCCGTGGCATTGTGCCACAAAGGTTTATGGCTTGTACTTTTTGGAGCAGCAAGTCAAGCCACATATGGGCTTTTTGAATAATGACTGGAATGGGTGAGGAGGGCCGACTGGAATTCAGGAAGCAGACATATGGAGAGCAGACACTTGAATGGTGGCCTTGAAGGTCTCTGCAATGCTTTTAGTGCCTTTTAGTCATTGCCTTGATGATTAGTACCTGACTTCCGTTTATCCATATTAATTCCTTTAGCAAATGATCTGTGAGCTACACCCTTGGTTTCCTGTCCTGAAAATGCTCTTTCATTCTCTACTACATGGCGTTGCTGGGAATTTTCCAAGTATTTTTGCTCTGCTTCCTGAAGGGGTGGCCTGCCCCTCCACAGCTGTGGGTGTTTCTCGTTAGTGGAACTAGAGACTTGAGAAAAGAAATAAGACACAGAGACAAAGTATAGAGAAAGAAAAAGTGGGCCCAGGGGACCGGCGCTCAGCATACGGAGGACCCACACCGGCACCGGTCTCTGAGTTCCCTTAGTATTTATTGATAATTATCTTTACCATCTTAAAGAAAAGTAAGTGGCAGGATAATAGGATCATTGTAGGGAGAAAGTCAGCAGTAAGACATATGAATAAAGATCTCTGTAACATGAATAAGTTTAAGGAAAAGTGCTGTGCCTTGATATGCATATGTAAACTGCCAACAACCTCCAAGAGGCCTTCTTTCCTCTTGTACAGTCCTCCTCAGCACAGACGCTTCACAGGTGTCAGGCTAGGGGACGATCAGGTCTTTCCCTTCCCATGAGGCCATATTTCAGACCATCACATGGGGAGAAACCTTGGACAATACCTAGCTTTCCTAGGCAGAGGTCCCTGCGACCTTTGGCAGTGTGCATATCCCTGGGTACTTGAGATTAAGAGAATGGTGATGACTTTTAACCAGCAAGCTGCCTTCAGGCTCTTGTTTAACAAAGCAGACCCTGCACAGCCCAAAATCCTTTAAACCTTGAGTCAGCATAGCACATGTCTCTTGCAAGGACAAGGTTGGGGGTAGGGTCACAGATTAACAGCATCTCAAATACAGAACAAAATGGAGTCTCTTATGTCTACTTCTTTCTATATAGACACAGTAACAGTCTGATCTTTCTTTCTTTTCCCCACAGCTTCCTTTCTGTAGCAGCTCACTGTAAGAAGTTACTTTTAACTACCTAGCGGCCTAGACATTTCTTCCACCATATATGCTATTCCAGTGCCCTAAGTTTGGCCCTCTAGGAAGTCCTATGGCATGGCTACAGTATAGCCAAGTTGTTTGTTACTATATAACAAGCACGACCATTACTTCAGTTCTTAGTAAGATATTCTTTGTTTCCATTTGGGACCTCATCAAAATGGCCTTTATTGTCCACATGTCTATCAGCATTCTGATAATGACTACTTAAAGTATTCCTTAGTTTTTTTTTTTCATCTTCTGAGCTGTCACCAGAATTGCCCTTAGTGCTTCACTCACAGCAATACAGGTTTTTTTCTAGCTTGTTCCTCCAGATTCTTCTAGCCACTACTCATTACTCAGTTCCAAAGCTACTTCCATATTTTCAGGTATAGCAACACCTCGCTACTCAGTACCAGTTTTCTATCTTAGTCTGTTTTGTGTTATTATGACAGAATACCTGAGACTGGGTAATTGATAAAGAAAATAGATTTATTTGGCTCACAATTCTGGAGACTGGCAAGTAAAAGAAGCCTGCTGCCATTGTCTATTTGGCTTCTGTTGAGGGCCTTGTACTGCATCATAACATGGTAGAGGAGTGGAAAAGGAAACAGGTATTCCAAAAGGGCAAAATATGAGAGGCAACCTCACTTTATATCAAACCATTCTCTTCAGAATTAATCAGTTCCTGCAAGAACTAATCAATTTGCTCAAAAACTAAGCCATTGTTGCAAGAAAGACATTAATCTAAACTTAAGGACCTAATCACCTCTTAAAGGCACCACCTCCCAATACTGTTACATTGGCAATTAAATTTCAACATGAGTTTTGGTGTAGACAAGTTACATCCAAACCATAGCATGCTGGATTATCCAGGTAGACCCAGCGCATCATGTAAGCTATTAAAAGCAGAAGAGGAAGGTAGAAGAATCTGTTACAGAGTAGTAGCAGCAGAAGAGGAAGCCATAGAGATTCCACACATGAGAAGGATTCATTGCACTGTTGCTGGCACTGAGATATAGGGGCCCATGCTTAAGGACCAGAAAGAGGCCTCTGGAAGCTAAGGATGTCCCCCAAATGACTCTGCAATGAAATGTGGATCTCAGTCCTACAACTACAATAAGCAGGATTTTTCCAACAACCTGAATTATCTTGGACGCAGGCTCCAGAACTTCCTGATTTGAGCCCAGCTGACTGATACTTTGATTTTAGCCTCTTCTGAAACCTGTAGCAGAGAAACCAGTGGAATCAACCTGGACTTCTGATCTATAAATTGTGAGATGCTGAATTGTGTTGCTTGTTACAACAGTGATAGACAACCAGTTGATATGGTTTAGCTGTGTCCCCACCCACACCTCGAGTTGTGTAGCTCCCATTATTCCCATGTGTCATCAGAGGGACCCGGTGAGAGGTAAATGAATCATGAGGGCAAGTTTTTCTTGTGCTGTTCTCATGATAGTGAAGAAGTCTCACAAGATCTGATGGTTTTATAAAGAGGAGTTTCCCTGCACAAATTCTTTCTCCTGTCTGCCGCCATGTAAGATGCCCCTTGCTCTTCTGCCGTGATTGTGAGGCCTCCGCGGCCATGTGGAACCGTGAGTCAATTAAACCTCTTTCCTTTATAAATATCCAGTCTCGAGTATGTCTTTAAGAGTGAGAAGATTAATACACCATTATACAGTTCTTCACTGAAATAATTGATTCAGATTAGGGTCACTAATGGACACTAATTCCTTTAGGTGAAAGGATGTGAGGGAATAGAATATTTGCACAGTACCAAAGTATCACCTCACAGATTTCTTGGAATTGTATAGGGAAGACTATACCGTACAACAGAGATTTAGCTGTTACCACTTTACCTAAGTGAACAAAGTTAGGATCACTGATAATACAGCAACCTGACATTGTGTGTTTTCTGATGTGATGCAACTTGAAGCACATAGCATTAACTGTGAATATTCTTTTATAAGTTGAATCTGACTATAATCAGACCTTTAGGTGCATCTTCCAATTTTAATGAAATACAGGGGATAGGTGAAAAGTTAACACCACAAGGACACAATTAGACAAATCTAGAACACAGGACATACGAAAAGATAATTGGCCTGGTCTGTTCACAACATAAATGTCATTAAAAATGTTAAGATGAATGTATTGGAAATCAGGGAGACTGTTATACATGAAAATGATTAAGGAGCTATAAAGACCAAATGCAGGCCAGGTACAGTGGCTCACACCTGTAATCTAGGCATGTTGGGAGGCTGAGGCGGGTGGATCACTTGAGATCAGGAGTTTGAGACTAGCTTGGCCAGCATGGTGAAACCCCATCTCTACTAAAAATACAAAAATTAGCTGGGCATGGTGGCATGCGCCTGTAATCGCAGCTACTCGAAAGAATGAGGTGGAAGAATCACTTGATTAGGGGAGGCAGATATTGCTCCACTGCATTCCAGCCTGGGTGACAGACCAAGACTCTATCTCAAACAAAACAAAATAAAACAAAACACATCCCCCCCACACACACCCAAATTCAGTGTGTGAACCTTGCTGTGATTTTGGTTTAAAAACTAATAAAAATACCTATACTTTTAGGGGCAATTGGGAAAGAATTATTAAGTTTCTTAAGGGAGATAACAGTATTATGGTTATGTAGAAAAATATTCTTATTCTTAGGAGATACATAAAAAGTATTTAGGGAGAAAGTCATGATGCCTGAAAGTTATTTCTAAATGCTTATTTAAAAAGAGAGAAAAAAACACAGAAATAAAAAGAAGCATTTATGGCAAAAATGTTAACAGTTGTTCATTCAGAGTGGTTGGTGTAAAGGTGATTTTTGTACTATTTTTCAACTTTTTTATATGTTTGAACATTTTCAAAATTAAATGTTAAAAGAAATGGAGAAGAAAGTTTTAGAAAGCTTGAAGGAGGTTCTTGTATGTGAGTGAGGATAGTTTACTGGCAGGCTTCATTTTAGTGTTCTTGGATAATTCTGTTTTATTTTGGTCCCTTTCAATACTAGATTTGGAATACTTTTTTTCTGGGGTGACAGTATCCATTCTAGCACATGAATTGTCTCTAAATAGTTTATTCCATTTTTAAAAGAGGTGTGTCAGTTAATATTTTGCCTGGAGCATACATACCAGGGCTGCTGGCTGTATTGCATTTGGGATCATGGAGGGAATGAAATAGGTGGGTGAGTGTTGTGAGAGACAGTCCTCCATTATTCTCTCTTGCTCCTACATGTCTTACTGGATTTGCCAAGAATGAAAGGCCCTGACTGCTTTTTACCTGGGTCATTTCTCAGGGTTGTGTTTGTAGAGAGCAACCTTGAGAGATGAGATAGTGTCTCTCTGGGACAAAGAACAGGCTTGCTTACAGCTTGCTATAAAATAAGAGGCTCTTGTGAGTCAAAAAATCTCAAACTGTGTTTTCTTTGCTTTTACAACACAACAACAATCGACACAGAAGACTTCTTTGACTACATGTGTGAGTGTTTCTTTCTATACACCAAACAAGCAATCAGTTTTGCAAATGGACACCAGCTGGGGCGTCCTCTAATTCAATTCATTTCCGATGCTGTCTACCTGGAGATAGCCTCTGAAACCACAGATTGAGGGCTCAGTCCCACAGGATCACCACCTCCTTCCCACTAGTCTCAAGTCCAGGCTCTGGGACATCTGACCAACCCCAAGTTTCGGCTCCCGTGAACCCCCTCATTGGGTTTAATTTGGTAGAGTGGCTCACAGAATTGAGGGCAACATGCTTGCTTGTTTATTACAAAGAGTATTTTAAAGGATAAAAATAAACAGCCAGATTAAGAAATATGTAGAATAAAGTCTAGAAGTGTCCTAGCTTCCTAAGCATTGGAGCTTCTGTCCCTATGCACCACCCTTCTGGCTGGGTACATGAATGAATTCTTGTTCACCTTCCTGTCAGCCTCCGTGTGTTTAACTATTCAGAAGCTCTCCAAACCCAGTCCCTCCTTTTGGGATTTTATGGAAGTCTTATTACCTAGGCTTGACTGATTAAACCGTTGCCCATTGATGATCAACTTATCCTTCAGCCCATCTCCCCTCCCTGGAGGTGAGGGTGGGGAATGAAAGTCCCAACCTTCTAATCATGCCTTTGTCTTTCTGGTGACTAGCCCCAATCCTGAAGCTACCAAAGGGCTTCCTACCAGCAGTCATCTCATCAATATACAAAAAGACATCAGGTAGGAGTTTCTGAGGATTTTAGGAAGTGTATGCCATGGTTGAAGACCAAATATATAGTTCACAATATCACAGCTCCCAAGCTTGGTATTCTTCAACTTCGATCTCTACCACTACACACCGTCTAGCTGGACTCATATCTTCTTACCCCCAAGGATGTTGGGTTCCAAGGAACCAGTGCAAATAAACTGATGCTGTGCTGTGATTAATAAAGTCCTGTGACCCAGGAGTCTTATGTCTGCTGCCAGCATCCATGAAACAGTAACAGGCTAACTGATTAGCTTTAGGTAGAGTAAAAATCTGAAACCCTTCAGTGATTATTGAATCTTCGGTAGATAGATCTTCAGGAATCCTGCTTTGTCTGACTTTTCACTTCTGCTCTTCATTAGACCTGCATTTTCAGAGTCTGAAGCTACTAGGGTTTGGCTGGGCTGTTGATAATGACAGAAGGCAGACAAATCCTAGGCAGATAGGAGCAGGCCCCCGTGAAACCCAGCCTTCAAGCCAAAGACTGTTTAAAGCCTGAAAGCCAAGCTACAAGTCAAATCCACAGACCAGATTGAGAACTTGTCTTCCCATTTGGCATACTTTCCTCTGATTGATCCCCACCCTTCACCTATTTTACGTATACCTACTGTTCCCTAATTGGTTGTTTACACTGTTGTGCCCACCTTTGAGTGGTACCTTTGTTTTAACCTTTTTTGCATACTCACCAATCAGCATGCATTCCCCCATTCTGAGCCCTTAAAGCCCTGGACTCAGACACACTGAGAGAAAAATCATCCTCGTGTCCTTTCTCCACTGAGAATTGTTTCGTCACTGAATAAAATTCTTCTTTGCCCTCCTCACCCTTCAATTGTCAGCGTGCTCTCATTCTTCTTGGACACAGGACAAGAACTCAAGACCCACTGGATGTGGGTGGTGGGCACACCAAAGGATATAACAGCTGTGGCCCACTGCCCTATGCCAGCAGAGGGCATCCACTCCATACAACAAGAAGCAGCAGCAGGGCCAAGCCAGCTCTGGAGCCGCAGGCTGGAGTGAGGCTAGGGGCTGACAGAGTTGTTAATTTACTGCTATCCATCAGGCTACAGATGGTAGGACTAAAAATGCTGTTTAGTATGCTGTAACATCCTCTCTGGAGCTTTATCATTGTCACCCCTGCCTGGGCACCACTGCATTCCCCCTGTCTGGACACCAGAGTCCACTGCAGGAGTAGCTTGCAACACACCTGGTCCAGTTGCAGGCCCCATATGGAGCCTAGTTCTTTGCTCACACTTGCCTGGAGCAGCCAACTGGACCCTGCACTCGCTCGCTCACACAGCGAAGGTCCACTGGGGACTGAGCTTGCAGCTGCAGTGGCTGCAGCATCCGTGCCAGAGTGCAGGCTGGGTGTGGCCCTGCGGTCTTTCTGATCGTACAGAGCGTCTTCTGTGGTGAACCTGGGCCTGAGCAAGGCCTGGACAGTGGCGTCACTGGCCAGAGGTCTCTGCCTGGCAAAGTGACTGAGAAAAATCCCATGTCATTATTAACCTGCTTTCCTTGTTTAAAATGGACAGTACCAACACACATTCCGTTATTTAAAGCAGAAACTTCACACTCTTTTCACTCTTTATATTTGACTGGTGAACAGGTCTTGTCATTTTACCTTCTCAGCATCATGTCTTTCTCCATCTTCACTGATATTGGTTTAGCTTAGGTCTTTATCTAGTCTCTTGACTAGATTACTGTAATTCCTTACTGTTATTGGACTGGGTATCCCCCCCACCCCCAACGCCATTCATATGTTGAAGCCTTAACCTCCAATGCAATTGTATTTTGAGGTAGGGCTTTTAGGAGCTAAAGGTTAAATGAAGTTAAAAGGGTAGGGTACTAATATGATAGGATTGGTGGCCTTACAAGAAGGAGAAGAGAGAGGTGTCTATATGTGTGCATACACTGAAGTAATGCCACGTGAGGACGTAGTGAGGAGGCAGCCACCCATTAGGCAGAAAGAGAGCCCTCATCAGGAACCAAATTGGCTAGCACCTTGATCTTGGACTTCTGAGCCTCCAGAACTGTGAGAAATAAATGTCTGTTATTTAAGCTACCCTGTGTACCTGGTATTTTGTTATGGCAGACCAAGATGACTAAGACACTTACCTCCAATGTAGTCCATCCATGCCTGCTTTGCTCCCGCCATTTTAATCTTTTTGAACCTTAACACTGCTGTCAGAAGTATGTTTTAAAGTTGCATCTTTGATCAGGTTGTTATGTTTTTAGAGCCTTTATGTGTTTCTCTGCAAAGTGAAATTCAAGCTTCCTGCCTTGTCATATCAGACCTTTCATGAGTTGGCCCTTTTATATTTCTCAAACTTCATCACTTGCCTCCCTCTTGTCCCAGTCCCTATTCACCCTATGCATGAGCTATATAAACCTACTTGCGTTTTTTTAGTTTATCATGCTGTTTTATATCTCTGGGTCTCTACTCATGCACAGAGCATTTGGTGCCAGGGATGCTGCTTCACCACCTCCCTCCCATCTGCTTGCAGAATATTTATTCATCTTTCAAGCTTAGATCAACCTCTAAGAAAGCTTTCTCTTATCCTCATAGGCTAGAATGACCTCACTCTCCTTTGTGGCTCGTGTTTTTTTTTAAATAATTCTTTTATTCTTTTGTAGCATGTATAACACATTATTTCCCTTAGTGTTTAATATATTATTGTGCCTTTACCAGGTGTGTGGTGGTGGGGTGGCAGGGTGGGGAGGGAGTTCATCCCCACCAAGGCTAGATGGATAGTTAGGGTTCTCCAGAGAAACAGAACCAGCAGGATGAATATGTATGTATGTTTATATAAACACATATACACACATACATAAAGACATTTTAAGGAATTGGCTCATGTGATTATGGAGGCCAGCGAATCCAAAATCTGATGGGGGAGGCCGGCAGGCTGCAGACTCAGGAATGAGTTGCAGTTTGAGTCCAAAAGCAGTCTGCTGGCAGGATTCCATCTTGCTTGAGGGAGGTCAGCCTTTATTTTGTTAAGGCCTTCAATTGATTAAATGAGGCTCACCCAATCTGCTTGACTCAAAAATCCACCAATTTAAATGTGACTCTCATCCAAAAACATCCTCACAGAAACATCCAAAATAGTGTTTGACCAAATATCTATACAATGTGGTCCATCTAAATTGACAGATAAATTAGCCATCACATATAATGATCACACCTAGATGTGATTTAGTCTGAGTATGCCATAAGACCTCACAAGTCTTTCTCAGGCTCTAGGTGAAGTCATTTCCTGTGGGGATTCAAGCCCACCAGTTAATGCTTACTGCTTTATTCCCACCAGAAACCCACCATTTCTTTCTATCTTGTCTAACAGCTTTCTACCCACAAGCAAAGTTGATATGTATTTCTGCACACTATGGCATGACAGGCATGTAGAAGCTCTATTTTGTCCATTGTAACCAGGAACCTTTCTAAGCTTTTAGTCATTGAGGATTACTGTTACACCGTAATCAGTCCTCTGGGAGTTGTATACTGCATAATTTGATAGCCCAGCAGGGAACAGTTTCTGAAAATTCTTCCCAAATGATATCCTTTGTAGTAGATGTAACCTGAAAAAAAAAAAAAAAATACTGGTACCTTACTGGAGTTCCATTCAGTCATCAGCAGTTGGTTTTATTCATTGTAGTGAATGAATAAAATGGCTCCAATTCAATGCCAGTCAGATTTGCAGGTTGCTATTAGACCACATCAGGTTCCAAAGCAGAGGTGGTGTTGGCAAACATGACTTCATCCCTTCAGGCATCTGGTGTAATTACTTGAATACACAGTATTGTTCTCTTTTTCTGAACCTTCATCAAGATACCAGTGTAATGTTGGATTTCCCTCACTGAGTACCTTTTCATTCATTCATATGCCTTCAGCTATTGTTTCTTCTTTCCACTTATCATTGATTTTAACTCAAACCGTTCTATCTTTGGAAGGGACATTGGGTTCATCTATGGTGCTGATAGCGATATGGGTCTACCAAGTGCTCCCCCTTCAGTACGTTCCCATTCATATAGGGTAAGATTATACAGATATAGAACTTGTGGGCTATCTCGGCCACTTGGTGTTATAACTGCAGCTACGGTCAACTACAATTTTGTCAGATTGGGTGAAGGCAGAATTCATCCTATCAGGTCCTTAGATATTCTGGCATAAAGATTTAAAGGTATAATTAGTTTCTTGGTTAGGGATTATCTCTGCTTCCAGCACTCTCACAGTTCAAGTCCTAGTTTCTGGAATTACTTTATTGGGTAGGAAATGAGTGTTGAGGTGATGTAGGGAAGAATTGTATGGTCATACTAGTATCCTCCTTAACATCATCATCCCAAATCTCTCACAAAAGCAGAAGAATCCTAACTCATGGGGCATGACCTTCCCGTGGTCTGCTTTGTGTTGAGCATGAGTGTACACTTGTGAAGGCCTGCAAGTCAGTGCTTCTTGCCTTTATTTTCTCCCACTTTTCATAACAAGTGTTTCAATTGCCCATTGCAATTCTCTGATTTCTACTTTCAATTTCCTGTTCCATCCTATTTTGAAGATAAGCAAATTGATGTGTCAATTTCATGAGTTCTTTCTTTGCCCATATTTGGACAGTATGTACAAATATAACAGGTATAACTGAACAAATGCAACTCAACCTTCTAAATTAGTATAGTATAATTTTCTCCAGTCCTTTTATTGTGTTTTGAGTATTTGTGTCTATTACCAGGTAGGCAAAGCCCAGTCCGGAGTAAATGTCTTTTCCTGTCACACCCATTACAGCCTCCTAGGGCTACAGGCAGTGGTCCAACATAGTCTGTTTTCCAGCTATGTGCAGAGCCTTTACCCTAGGGCATCTGTCTCATCTTTGTATGCAGTCTTTCTTTCTCTTTTTTTTTTTTTTTTTTTTTGAGACCGAGTCTCGCTCTGTCGCCCAGGCTGGAGTGCAGTGGCCGGATCTCAGCTCACCGCAAGCTCCGCCTCCCGGGTTCACGCCTTTCTCCTGCCTCAGCCTCCCGAGTAGCTGGGACTACAGGCGCCCACCACCTCGCCCGGCTAGTTTTTCGTATTTTTCAGTAGAGACGGGGTTTCACTGTGTTAGCCAGGATGGTCTCGATCTCCTGACCTCACGATCTGCCCGTCTTGGCCTCCCAAAGTGCTGGGATTACAGGCTTGAGCCACCGCGCCCGGCCTGTATGCAGTCTTTCTGACTGGTAGATTGGACTGTTCATTTTGCCATCTTGTGCCTCAGAGAAAGAGGAATATGCTGATGATCAGCCACCGTCTGTGTCCATACACTTTATGAACCCAAGTGGCTACCTGGAGTGAGCACCCTAAGGTATTCACTTGCCGGTTTCAATCATCCATTGATTCTGGGAGATGATAATTATTATTATTATTTGAGACAGAGTCTTGCTGTTGCTCAAGCTGGAGTGCAGTGGTACGATCTTGGCTCACTGCAACCTCTGCCTGTTGGTTTCAATCATCCTTTGATTCTGGAAGAGAATTGTTATTAGTATTATTTGAGACAGTGTTTTGCTGTTGCCCAGGCTGAAGTACAGTGGCACAATCTTGGCTTACCATAACCTCCGCCTGCCAGGTTCGAGCGATTCTCCTGCCTTAGCCTCCCTAGTAGCTGGGACTGCAGGTACATGCCACCACTCCCAGCTAATGTTTTTGTATTTTTAGTAGAGATGGGGTTTTCCCATGCTGGCCAGGCTGGTCCTGAACTGACCTCAGGTGATCCACCTGTCTTGGCCTCCCAAAGTTCTGGGATTACAGGCATGAGCCACTGTGCCTGGCCTCTAAGAGAATTATTTTGATGTGTATCAACATGTCCTACTTTAATGAGTTCCTTAAGTTTCTGTAGAGTCATACCTTATACTCATGAGTAGCACTCATGGGCTGTAAACTCCAGTCTCCATTTCTTCATTACTTCAGTAGTCCAGTTTCTTATTGTCCATCTGTTTGACCATATAACCAAGCTGTTCACTCCCATCTATGAGTCAGAATACATACAAACTTCAGAGCTCTTGCTATTATCTATGTCTTCTGTTACTGCACGGATAACAGCATGTAATTGAACTCAGTGAACTGATTTATTCTTACCTTCCTTGATCAGTTTTTTTTCCATCAGTTAGTCACAGTTTGGCGGCTTTCCAAACAGAATGCTGTCCATCACCTTGGAACTGCCATCTGTAAATCAAGTGGCTTTTTGTTTGTCAACTAGGGCCTGGAAGAAGGGCACACATATGTGGCAGTAGGATCTAGTAATTCTCCAGATGCCTCCAGAATCAGTCCTAAGTGAAGAGAGGCTATCTGCTTGTGAATATCATGGGTATTTCCTTGCTTTTCTCTATGTTCCTGTAGAAACCATTTGCATTTTATTATGAAACTTCTCAGTATTGCCTTCCTTGTTAGAATGTTTCTCTGAGATAACCCAAAACGTTATGTGTATTGCAAGTTTCAAGATTTTTTTTTTTCAGTTGTGGAGGCAGTTTCAGTTAGTAACCAATAACAAGCCAGTGTTTTATTTATTTGTTTATTTATTTATTTATTTATTTATTTATTTATCTCTAAGTTCTGGGATACATGTGCAGAACATGCAGGTTTGTTACATAGGGATACACGTGCCATGATGGTTTGCCGCACCCATCAACTCATCATCTGTGTTTTTCAAACAGGATGTACTATGTTGCTACATCTAGAAATTTCCTTGTCTAAAATCCCAGCAGTCAATGCTGGACAGCAATCATGGGCTTTTGCTGTAAGTTTTAGTCTGTAGACACTTCCAAAGTCATATCTAAATGCGGATCATAAGAACCCAAAGGTATTGATTGTTTTCCTCTGGCCTTTTGTAATTCAGACATAGCCTGTTGTGGTTCAGACCTCTATTTAAATATGACCTTCTTTCACATAGCTTTATGGATAGGAGTTAGCAATATTATCAGATCTACAATATGTACCCTCTCTAATCACAACCACCCAACTAAGTGTTGCGTTTCTTGTGTAGTGTCCAGAGTAGGAAGGCACAGCCATTTATCTTTAGTAGCCTGTGAGGTAGCATCAGTGACTCCTACCCAGGAAATTATCTAGACTTACACGTTTGGGCAGGCCCTTGGATCCTTGCTCAGTTTACCAACCACCACTGTTAATCATGTATGTCACCATTTTTATTATTTTTACACTTTACGTTCTGGCATACATGTGCAGAACGTGCAGGTTTGTTACATAGGTATACATGTGCCATGGTGGTTTGCTGCACTCATCAATCCGTCATCTACGTTAGTTATTTCTCCTAATGCTATCCCTCCCCTAACCCCCCATCCCCGACAGGCCCCAGTGTGTGATGTTCCCCTCCCTGTGTCCATGTGTTCTCATTGTTCAACTCCCACTTATGAGTGAGAACATGCAGTGTTTGGTTTTCTGTTCTGGTGTTAGTTTGCTGAGAATGATGGTTTCCAGCTTCATCCATGTCCTTCCAAAGGACATGAACTCATCCTTTTTTATGGCTAGATAGCATTCCATGGTGTATATGTGCGACATTTTCTTTATGCTGTCTATCATTAATTGCCATCTGGGTTGGTTCCAAGTCTTTGCTATTGTGATAGTACTGCAATAAACATACGTGTGCATGTGTCTTTAGAGTAGAATGATTTATAATCCTTTGGGTATATACCCAGTAATGGGATTGCTGGGTCAAATGGTATTTTTGGTTCTAGATCCTTGAGGAATTGCCACACTGTCTTTCACAATGGTTAAGCTAGTTTACACTCCACCAGCAGTGTAAAAGCGTTTCTATTTCTCCACATCCTCTCCAGGATCTGTTGTTTCCTGACTTTTTAATGATTGCCATTCTAACTGGTGTGAGATGGTATCTCATTTGATTCGCATTTCTCTAATGGCCAGTGATGATGCGCTTTTTTCCATACGTTTGTTGGCTGTATAAATGTCTTCTTTTGAGAAGTGTCTGTTCATAACCTTCTCCCACTCTTTGATGGGATTGCTTGTTTTTTTTCTTGTAAGTTTGTTTAAGTTCCTTGTAGATTCTGGATATTAGCTCTTTGTCAGATGGATAGATTGCAGAAACTTTTTCCCATTCTGTAGGTTGCCTCTTCACTCTGATGATAGTTTCTGTTGCTGTGCAGAAACTCTTTAGTTTAAGTAGATCCCATTTGTCAATTTTTGCTTTTATTGCCATTGCTTTTGTTGTTTTAGTCATAAAGTCTTTGCCCATGCCTATGTCCTGAAAGGTATTGCCTAGGATTTTTATGGTTTTAGGTCTTACATTTAAATCTTTAATCCATCTTGAGTTAATTTTTGTATAGGGTTTAAGGAAGGGGTCCAGTTTCAGTTTTCTGCATATGACCAGTCAGTTTTCCCAACACCATGTATTAAATAGGGAATCCTTTCCCCATTGCTTGTTTTTGTCATGTTTGTCAAAGATCAGATGGTTGTAGATGTGTGATGTTATTTCTGAGACCTCTGTTCTGTTCCATTGGTCTAAATATCTCTTTTGGTACCAGTACCATGCTGTTTTGGTTACTGTAGCTTTGTAGTATAGTTTGAAGTGAGGTAGTGTGATGTCACCATCTTTGTTATTTTTAGTTAGGATTGCCTTGGCTATACAGGTTGTTTTTTGGTTCCATATGAAATTTAAAATAGTTTTTTCTAATTCTATGATGAATGTCAATTGTAGCTTGATGGGGATAGCATTGAATCTATATACTACTCCCATTCCCAGTTGCTACAAAGAGAATAAGATATCTAGGAATACAACCTAAAAGGGATATGAAGGACCTCTTCAAGGAGAACTACAAACCACTGCTCAAAGAAATAAGAGAGTACCCAAACAAATGGAAAAACATTTCATGCTCATGGATAGGAAGAATCAATATCATGAAAATGGCCATATTGTCCAAAGTATATTACCATTGTTTTTAAATCAGTCTTGGCTTGCTCTTCAGTTTTTGATATTATAATAACACAGTATATTATCATAGTGGAGACCTACACCAAGTCCAAATCTCTCTCAACCAGATTATGATAGTAAACTAGTGAATTCAGATAATCCTTTGGCAACACAGCAAATGTACGTTGGAATCCTTCCCAGAGGAAGGGAAATAGTGGTTGACTCTTCTGATAGATATCAAGAAAAAAGCATGTGTGAGGTCAATCACTGAGTATTGGTCTTGTTTAGATTTTTATAGTCTTTGTACAGCTGATGTCTTATCAGGGGACTGCTGCTGCTATAGGCAGCACCACTTTATTGAGACTTCAGTCATTTACTGTTAGTTTCCATCTGTATTGGTTCATTTTTACACCACTAATAAAGACATACTCGAAACTGGGACTGAAAATATGTTTAATTGGACTTACAGTTTCATATGTCTGGGCAGGCATCAGAATCATGGTGGGAGGCAGAAGGCATTTTTTACATGGTGTCGTGAAGAGAACGATGAAGAAGCAAATGTGGAAACCTCTGATAAACCCATCATATCTCGTGAGACTTATTCACTATCATGAGAATAGTATGGGAAAGAATGGCCCCCGTGGTTCAGTTACCTCCCCCTGGGTCCCTCCCACAGCACGTGGGAATTCTGAGAGATACAGTTCAAGTTGAGATTCGGTTGGAGACACAGCTAAACCATGTCACCATGAGTCATCCGCTTAGAGGCCACACAGGACTAGTCCTATAATAGTGGGACTACTGTACAGTGAATTTGTCATATCAGCACTGTAGCTTTTAATATGTCACTGATTCAACCTGCAATCTCTTTTTATCCATCAGGTATTCTCTATTGTTTCCGAATAACAACCTGTATAGGCTGGAGTCTATTTAGCATATACTCTTTTAGCATACCCGGTGAATACTGGCTGAAGGGCAAACTTATGTGTCTCTTGTTTTACAGTACCAGTCTTGGGAAGCATTCCCCATCAGATACCATATGCATTCCAGTAATAAATTCAGGTAAAGGATACTTCACATAACATCTGTTCATACATTCTAATTATCATCCAAACTTTTATCTTACTCCCATCACCCATAACATTCCCATATCTTTCCAAACTGAGTTTTATAAAAATGTTTGGAAACACAGCACATTGGGCTTCTGTATTAAGGAGTCTCAGAAATTTTCTTCTTCAGCTTGGGTGAAGAAGAAATTTCTTCCTACCTTTCTTTCAAACTGAGGAAAGAAAAATAACTACCATCTAAGCATACTATACCCAGCAAAGCTGTCCTTCAAACATGAAGGAAAAGTAAAGTCTTTCTGGCACCTTACACATGCATTTTGCTTTCAGTAGCCAGCCAAGATGAGACAAATTGACAGTGGCCGTTCCATCAGTCTTTGTCCTGTTTAATCTGTCCTATCATTACCTCCAGTGAAGTGAGGACATATTCTTCAATATGATCTTGCCCTCTGGTGTCTCGTATTCTTCCAAAGTGGGGTAAATAATTAGGTTTGTTTAAGGCCCTTCTGTGCTAGGGAACTGGCAGAAACTCTGATTGGTCTACCCCATTCAATAATGCTGCACTAAAATTTTATGTTCACCCCATCAAGTCCTCAATCCCTCTCATTTCTTAGTAACCACTTAAAAACTTCACCCCTACTCAGATGGGTCATTTTGTCATCCCCTTGCCCTCCAACCCCCAATCACCACCTGACTTGTGAATTATTCTAATTTTCTTAGCATCTGTAAAACCCATAAGGAGAAGCTGATACAGCATATCTGATATGGCTTCTAGAACCATTTCTTGATTTTGTAATAGTAAGGTTATTTTAAGGAGAGAGGGCATATAAAAAGAGCTCCCTTTATCGCATTTCTCATCATCTGCGTAAAGGGCTTGTTGTAAACATTTTGGGTATTATAAAGCCAATCCAGCATGGCTGGCTGCCCCACATAAGATATCAGCTGCTTCATCTGGGCTATTCCACTTAGTATACAAAGGAGGGGCAAGACAAAAATAAAAAAAACTTTATGATAGCCTTTAACAAGTCTATCAGACAACCTATCACGATGAGGTTACAACATGTTTACATTATTTATATCCATTTGTGACTGTCATTGGTAAATTGTGGTTCCTAAATTAACCCAAACATGTTTCTCCATTCTATGGTATTCAAACCCAAAGATACAACTCCTAAGTTAGCCACTTTCATAATGCTTTATTAAGGAAACCAGAGATACCAATCCACAAAATGAGATACCTTCTTAACACTATAACCCTGGGGGGATGTGTGTGTGTGTGTGTGTGTGTGTGTGTGTGTGTGTGTGTGTATGTGTATGTGTGTATGTATATATATCTCCTTTTGCTGAATTGACCATTTTACATTACATAGTGACTTTCTTTGTCTCTTTTTCACAGTGTTTGATTTGTAGTCTATTTTATCTGATGTAAGAATAGCTACTTCTGCTCTTTTTTGCTTTACAGTTGCATGGAATATCTTTTTCCACCCTTCACTTTCAGTCTGTGTGTCTTTACAGGTGACATGGGTTTCTTGTAGGCAGTATATAATTGGGTCTTGTTTCTTACTCATTCAGCAACTCCGTGTCTTTTAATTAGAGAATTGTGTCTGTTACATTCAGTGTTGTTGTTAACTTACTACTGCCATTTTGTTGCTTGTTTGCTGATTCTTTTGCAAATCCTCTCTTGCTTTTTTCTTTACTTAGTGTCTTTCATTGTGATTAAGTCATTTTACCTGGTAGTATGTTTTAGTTTGTTGCTTTTTATTTTAGCGAATATTATTGGTTTTTACATTGTGGTTATCATGAGGTTTACAAAAAACATCTTATAGCAAATTATTTAGATCTCAAAGAAAATAATATAAATACACAAGGAAAAAAATAAACAATTCTTCATTTTAACTCCATAACCCCCAATTTGGACTTTTAATTGCCTCAATTTACATATTTTTATTTAACCTCTCCTTTGTTTGCTGTGGCTATTATTGGTTTTGATAGATTTGACTTTTGGACTTCGTACTAGAATTATGAGTATATTGTACACCACAATTACTGTATTAGAGTATTCTGGGTTTGTCCATGTATTTAATTTTAACTTTCAATTTTATACCTTCAAATGTTTTCTTTTTGCACATTAGTTTTTTTTTTCTTTCAAATTGTAGAACTCTCTTTTGTGTTTCTTGTAAGATGTGCTGGTGGTGGTGAATTCTTTCAGCTTTTGTTTGCTACGAAAGTCTTTATTGTTCCTTCATATTTGAAAGATAGCTTTGCTGGGTACAGTATGCTTAGATGGTAGTAGTTTTTCTTTCATCAGTTTGAAAATGTCATCTCACTTGCTCCTGGCCTCTGTGGTTTCTGTTGAGAAGTCTGTTGCCAAGTCTTGGAGTTCTTTTACATGTTATTTACTTCTTTTCTCTTGCTGCTTTTAGGATCCTTTCCTTGTCCTTGACTTTTGAGAGTTAGATTACTATATGCCTTGGGGTACTCCTATTTTGGTCAACTCTGTTTGGTACTCTCTGACCTTCATGTACCTGGATCTTTATGTCTTTCTCATGTTTTGGAAAGTTTTCTGTCACTCTTTCTTTGAGTAAACTTTCTACTCCTTGCTCTTGTTCAGCTCCCTCTTGAACACCAATAATCCTTAGATTTGGTCTTTTGAGATAATTTTCTATATCTCGTAGGTGGTCTTCATGCCTTTTCATTTTTCTTCCCTCCTGTGACTATGTATTTTCAAATAGCCTGTCTTTGAGTTCTCTGATTCTTTCCTTTCATTGTTCCATTCTGCTATTGATAGCCCCTAATGAGTTTTTCAGTTAAGCAAATGTATTTCTCTATTCCAAGATTTTCATTTGATTTTATTATAATTATTTCAGTCTCATTAAATTTCTATGATAAATTTCTGAATTGCTTTTTTGTGTTGTCTTGGATATCAATGAGTTTCCTTAACACTGTTACTTTGAATTCTTGGTCAGAAAGCTCATACTTTACTATCTCATTAGGATCAGACACTAGATCCTTGATTTGTCTATTTGGGGAAAGTTATGGTTCCCTATTTGCTGTTGTTTCTTGTGGATGCATGTCTATGCCCTCGCATTGAAGGATTAGTTAGTTATTTCAGTCTTCTCTGTTTGACTTCTTTTGTTTTTTTTTATTTGATATATTTGTTTAGAGAGATTCTTTACTGCAAGGCTGCTGCTGTGTTTTTGTCTCTAGGTGGTGCCTTAAGCCCATGTTTACCTCAGTTCCAGTAAATGATTGAAGTGCTGCTCATCCCAAATGGGGGAGGCCTCAAAGAGGATATCTCAGTGTGTTGGAAGACTAGCTAGTGGTTTGTGCCCAGGCGATCTGTGGAATGCACCTCCTACAGTGTGATACTGATGAACTTCCACTCTTGATTTGGTGTCTCATTTGGTTAAGCCTGTCATCCAGGGCTGTAGATGATAGTTCCACTTCCCGCCTTTGTCTCTACCTATCCTCGGGGATATTTCTGTCTTTTGGCACTCATGATGCGTCTTGTGGGTTAAGGCAGGGACAGGATTTTTGCCAGGGACCCCAAGATGGTGGGGAATCTGTTTGTACACTTCAATCTCACCTTTTCTAGTGTGGAAACTGTGAATTGGAGGGAAATTTCCCATGAGCTAGGTGCAGGGCAGTATGTGGGGAGAGGCATCACAGAAATAGAAGTCCACTTCTCTTACTATCTACCTCTTACCTCTCTGTGACCCTGGGAACTGTCTCATTCTCATGTTTGAGTTCTGGGATACTGCTGGTGATAATCTCAGTGCTGTGTATTTGTTTTTGTTTTTCTGTAAGGGAGAGTGACACTAGCTTCTTTATATTCCACCGTCTTAGAACTGGATACCTAGTGTCCCTTTTTTCCTTCTTTCCTATTTTGGCATGTACTATTATGCTGTGACCCATCTTCTGTAAATTATCTGCTCTCTTCATCTTTCATTGTATTTTCTGTATTGGCCTTTTCCCATCAGCATTTAAATATGCACAAGTGAAATCATGCCCCAAAGAGTTAAAGAAACCAGTAACTAACAGAAATTCTTGAGTTTACAGGATGGCAGATAAAGAAACAACTTCCTGGCTGGGCACGGTGGCTCACGCCTGTCATCCCAGCACTTTGGGAGGCCGAGGTGGGTGGATCACGAGGTCAGGAGTTCAAGACCAGCCTGGCCAAGATGGTGAAACCCTGTCTCTACTAAAAATACAAATATTAGCTGGAGGTAGTGGCGGGCACCTGTAATCTCAGCTACTCAGGAGGCTGAGGCAGAGAATTGCTTGAACCCAGGAAGCGGAGGTTGCAGTGAGCTGAGATTGCGCCACTGCATTCCAGCCTGGGTGACAGAGCGAGACTCTGTCTCAAGAAAAAAAACAACTTACTGAAACTCCCTCTACTTATGAGATTTAAAAACTGGTTGAAATCAGTTGGAACTAATATGACCAACTAGACTTTCTGCAAAACGAGTTTGCTTGTGTCACAGACTGAATTTTCATCGTGTGTTTCTTGCTAACTCCCGCAGAATTTGCACGTGGGACCTATGAGGAGTCATGAAGAGATAACTGCACATGCCTGAGACTTTCCAGACGTCGCCTTTCTTTCCACCAATCACTGCTAATGCCAGTATCTACCCTGTAGCCCTTTTCTAATAAAATTACTGCCTTAAAGCTGGCACAAGGAGACAGATTTGAGCTTGATGCTCCTGTCTCCTTGTGAGGAGATTTGCAATATAAAACTTTTCTTTTCTCAAAAAACCCAGTGTTAAGCTCCTAGCACATGAGGCAGAATTTTGTTTGATAACAGTCTTTTCATTAAAAACAAAACAAACAAAACAGTAAGCATTTATTTTGCTCATAAGCCCGTGGGTTAGCAGGTTAGACTGGCTATGGCTGGACAGTTCTGGTCTTGACTCGCTGCCTGATACCCCTGGCAGTTGACAGAGGTTCTGCTGATTTAGCATGGCCTTGGCCAGCACAGTGCGGGCAACTCAGCTCTGTTCCAGTGTCTCATCCTCCAGCAGCTTAACCTTGGCATGTTTTCATGGCAGAGGCACAGGTGCAAGAGTAAGAGAAAAAACACAAAATGCTCCTGTCACAATCGCTAATGTTATCCTCCCATCTTAATGTGTTTTTATTTATTTATTTATTTTTGAGACAGAGTCTCACTCTGTCGCCCAGGCTGGAGTGCAGTGGCACGATCTCTGCTCACTGCAAGCCCCACCTCCCAGGTTCATGCCGTTATCCCGCCTCAGCCTCTGGAGTAGCTGGGACTACAGGTGCCCACCACCAGGCCTGGCTAATTTTTTTTTTAGTTGAAATGGGGTATCACTGTGATAGCCAGGATGGTCTCGATCTCCTGACCTCGTGATCCGCCGGCGTCGGCCTCCCAAAGTGTTGGGATTACAGGTGTGAGCCACTGCGCCCGGCCCCATCTTAATGTTTTTAGGATTATTTTTCTCACTTAGCAATATTTAACATTGTGACTTTTTCCTTATTAATATGTTATCTTAAGTATTCTCTCATGTCACACTAGTCTCTGGTTTTCCTTTTACCTATCTGAACACTCATTTTCCATGTCTTTGCCTCATCTTTTTTTTTTTTTTTTTAACTGTTGTCTACCCTTTAATTTGTTGACGCTCATTTCTAGGTCTTTTTACTTTTTTATCACTCTGTCCAATTTCCTTTGGTAAATGAATTCACTCTCATAATGTTTAATACCATGTCTGTGCTACTTGACTCTAAATCTGTATCTACATCCTTTCTCTTTCTGCTCTGGACTAGACATCTTCACTTGAACATTTTATTCAGTGCCTCACACTCTACATGTGCAAAACCGAATTTATCGTTTTTCTACTCCACCCACACCAGCTACCAGGGAGTTAAGCTTGAGTTCCTTCTTTCCCTCAATCTGTAGAGCTATCCAATCTTTCTATATTACCTATTGGTTATTCTTTTAATCTTTTTTGCCCATGTTGCATCCACTTTAGTCCAGGCTTCTTTCCTTTGCTGATTCTTTCATTTAGTTATTAACGTGTTTGTTGGCTGCCTACTCTCTACCAAGCAGTATTCTAGGTTCTGAGAGCACATAATTAACAAAACATACAAACATCCCTTCCCTCACAGAGATTACATTCTTGTGGGAAAGGGAAGACAGGTAATAAAATAAATAAATAAGTAAAAGACATCGTGATTAGATGGTAATAGTGCTTTGGAAAAAAATTTTAAGCCATTGGTGAGGATGACTTGAATAAAGGAATGAGAATATATAGAGAAAAAATCCAAGCACTAGGCCCAGGAGCACTTCATCATTAAGAAGAGGAGATGAGAAATCAGCAATGGGGACCAAAAAGAACAGTCCATTGAGATGGGAGAAGAACCATGAGACTACCGGGTCTTTAAAGCCATGCGAAGAATATCTAACAAAGGAAGGAGTAATGATGTCTTTAGATTTAGTCACATGGAGATGAGTAAAGGTGCTCTGTTGGAGTTCTCCTGACTCATCTCCCTTGCTCAAGTGTGCTTTTTGCCAGTTGTACTCTGAAACCAAAATGAGGTTCCAGAATGACAGATTTTGTTATCTTGTATTTCTCAATGACTTAGGTTCCTTAATATGGCTCACAGGCCTCAGCTGACCTGTGTAGCATCATTTTCCTCTGACACATTCTACACTCAACCCACTATTAACTTTTTTAGTTGTTTTAATGTTCCTTTTGTGCCTTCAGGTATGTATGTTTTTATGTGAAATAGAAAAACCTACCATTGAAATAGTAATAATTATACTTTTTGGTGGTTCTATATTTTGTGTAATAATAGAAAAAGAAAACCCCTACAATCCAAG
The DNA here is from genome assembly GCF_047675955.1 of Chlorocebus sabaeus. Lineage (NCBI taxonomy): Eukaryota > Metazoa > Chordata > Mammalia > Primates > Cercopithecidae > Chlorocebus > Chlorocebus sabaeus. The sequence goes on from NC_132907.1 coordinate 3,256,917, forward strand.
GAAAGTGAAATTGAGGGTAAGGTAAAATGTATTCTTAGATTTATATAGACTGTAAATGAGAAGGCTCCTGAGAACTTGATCGTAGTTTAGAGATCCCTTCAAGGTAACACTATAAATGATGAAAAGGAATTATTATTTTTCTGAAGATCTTGGGAAAGCATCAATCGCTTGAAGCTAAGGTAAGAAAAGTTTGAGCTGAAGATTCAGAAAGAAAAGTTCTCCACTTTTACCATGAGACCATATTCTGGGCCATAATACGAACCTCAAAAGGATTAAAGTCATAAAATGTATGTTCTCTGACTATACACAATATGCTATCTCAGTTAGAGAGCTATTTGGAAAATCTCCAATTTTATTGTTTAAAGCTAAGCAAAGTGATTCTAAATTATTCATCAGTCAAAGAAGAAATTCCAAGGAAAATTAGAAAATACTTAAAATTTACTGAAAATAAAAATGCAGTATATCAAAACTTATGGTATACAGCTAAAACAATGTTTGCAGGAAAATTTGTAGCTTTAAAGTTTTGTATTAAAAGAGTAGAAAGGTTTAAGATTGGTGACCTAACCTTCCACCTTAAGAAATTACATAAAGAAGAGCAAAGTAAATCCAAAGTAAGCTGAAGAAAGAAATGATGAAGGTAACAGCAGAATTCCATTAAATAGAAGACAGCAATGCAATAAAGAAAAATTAATAAAATCATCAAAAGCTGGTTCTTCAGTGTTATCATTAAAATTTATAAAACCACTAGCCAGACTAATCGGATTAAAAAAAAAGACCAAAGATGCAATTGACAATTTTTAGGTACGAGAGAATCACTACATGTCTCATAGATATCAAACAGTAGTAGAGAATTTTATGAATAACTTTATACTGACAAGTTCAACAACTTGGATATAATGGACAAATGACTTGAAAAACACACACCACAAAATCTCACTCAAATAATGCTATAGATAACCTGAATCACCTTATATATTTACTTTAAAAATGCTTAAAATTTTTTTCTCAAAGAAAGCTCTAGGCCCAAATGGCTTTAGTGGTGAATTCAAAAACACAGTTGCAAAGATCACACTGGAGAAATTACACTAATGTGATTGTAAATTTTAGCGCTTTCTTTAAAATGGCTGTGGTTGTAATATGATAAAAAATAATGTGTTATTTGGAAATTTTAATATTAATTCTATATAAGATAAGATTCATCCCTAATTTTTATTTTAGAGGGTTGGTATCAGGGTGAGATTTTTATGTTTGATGAGTTTTCAGGGTCTTTTTATGCAGACTTCTCTTCTTATACTGGGGAACTTTGAGCAGCAAATTCACAGAAAGAAATAATGCTGATGAGGATGAATTATTGATATATTGGTCCATTCTTTGGAGAAAGCAGGTCAGGGCTGTTCTTTTTACAATGAATGACTGTTCTGGGCTATACTTGTAAATACTACATTTTTTTTTATGTTAATGCTTGATTTTGAATAATATCCTTTATTACTATTCTAAATAATTAGAGGCCAAAGTTTTTGAATGTGAGCAGATGTGTTTGCCATTATTCTCTGAAAGTCATATTTCTTGTGATTAAGGATTTTTAAAAACTAATCTAATTTTGAGACATAATACTTAATACATAATCTTGACATTTCTTTCCAGAAATCACGTTAGTTTATTCTCAAAATGTAAGTTTTCACAGCCCTGTTAAAATGAGTTTATTCTTTGAACTTGTACAGAAACCTACATATTGCTAAAATGTTATCAAAAGACCTTTTAAAAAGTGCCAAGAAATGAATTATATATTTAGGTTTATTCTTAATACTAGCAGCAGGAAGAGCACATTGTGAGCTAAATTGGTTAATTGAAGTTGGAATCAGTACTACCTTTATACATAGATCATATACCAGAAGATAATTAAGAACTACATTAAGATAGTCTTGAGGACCAATATGCTCCAAATATTTTTGTGTGAAGAAAAGCATACAGATATATTATATAGAACATATAATCATATGGATTTATTTAGAGTTGTTACTTGAAAGTAAAATTTCTAATTATTATTAGCCACAAATTTTATGTAGTATATATAACTTTTTTTTCTGTGATAGAAAATGTTAAAATCTGCTGAACAAATTTAGAGTATAATTCTTCACAGACTTTGCATAGTCTGTCTGATTTGACACTCATCGAAAGTCTTCTAACACTTGCTACTCAAAGTGTATGTACTCACAGCAGTATGTACAATACCTGGCAACTTATTAGAAATGTTCACTCTCAGGCCTCACTGCAGACCTACTGAATGAGAATCTACATTTAATACTGTCACCAGATGATTGATATGCATATTAACATGTGAGAAGCAGAGAACTTCTTTTGGCAAAGTGTGAGCTTGTGTAGAGCTATATTGCCTGTCTTTCTTTTTAATAACATTCTTAGAAATGTTAATCCTTTTTATTCCTGTTTCTCATATACTTCTACCATTTCTGCAACTAATGTCTTAGACTTCCAAAGTTAGGTTCTTTATAGCAATTACAGCCTCCCCAGTGAATACAAGTTGATAGAGAAATGCTTCTCTCTCTGTAGATTCTGGCCAGACTTAGCTTACAGTGAACGTAAGTACTGCATCTTTGGTGTGGTGTGAATGTAGGCTTATATTTAATGTCTTTGTGTGTTTTATTTTAAAAAAGAAAGTACAGATCTGTTTTGTATTTTGTAATACTTTGTTTAATTATTTAATACTTATATCTACATTTTCTCTGTAATATAATGTAATAGTCTGCATGTGCAGGTATCATTTAGGCCATCGTGTTGCTTCCATGGAACAACGCAGTTTCAGGGGGATACTGACACAGATATGCTCATGTTGCTTGCTGTGCTATTATTAATAAAGTCATTTGTTTCAGACATATGAATCTTGTGTCTTTTTTTTTTTTTTTTTTTTTTTTGAGACAGAGTCTTGCTCTGTCACCCAGGCTGGAGTACAGTGGCACAATCTCAGCTCACTACAACCTCCGCCTCCTAGTTTCAAGCCATTCTCTTGCCTCAGCCCCCCAAGTAGCTGGGAATACAGGCATGCACTACCATGCCCAGCTAATTTTTTTGTATTTTTGGTAGAGATAGGGTTGCACCATGCCGGCAAGGCTGGTCTCGAACTCCTGACCTCAAGTGATCTACCCGCCTCGGTCTGGCCTCCCAAAGTGCTGGGATTACAGATGTGAGCCACCACGCCCAGTCTTGTGTCTTTTGCTAACATCCTTGAAACAATAGTATGTTAACTTCTTAGGTTGCTAGTAGAGTAAAATCTCAGACCTTTCACAGTTCTTGAGAGTTGGTTAAACTAGATCAATCGAAGACACTGTGTAAGTTTATTATTTCTCTGTGGCACAAATGTTAAATTTTTTATTGCAGCTATTGCTTTTCTTTCCATTTTATACTTTTAATCTTTACCTAACATATATTGTTGTCATACTATTTAGAAATAAGAGATGGGTTAATTTTTTTCTTAATGACATGTATGGTTCCTGGTGATATGTTACAAATAAAGATAGGGGTCCCAATCTAAAATCTATAGATCATTTTACTCTTTTCTACTTGATTTCTTTTTCTGGAAGGAGAAATAGATTTGGGAAGAATTTCTGACTCTTTGTCTTACGGGATATGCATTTGTCATATGATTTGTTAGAGATGCAATCAGTGGCAAGAAAATAGAACAATAGTTGTTTCTATAATTGAATCAGATTTGTGACATCAGATTCTTTAGAACTAAATTAATGCTATAGTAGCACTCAAACCCAAAAGATTTTTGATTTTAGTTTTAATTTGGAAACAGCTAACACTTTCATTTTCTTTGTTGAGGAAGAAACAGTGATAAAAATACTTTGTTATTGCTGTTGCTCTGAAAGCGTAAAAACTTTTTATTTTATGAGCAATTTCATATTTTATTTCATTGTAATGTATCCTAGTAGCCTTTAAAAATGTATACTCTTCTTTTAGCTTACATTAGATTTGTATGAATTAAAATAAAGAATATTAGTACCATGACTTAGAAATTTCCACTATAAGAAAAAATACGATTTACTGGTAAATATAGTTGAAAATCTGACTGCATTTCACTGTTTTCATTTAGCCTTCTAAGTTGAGATAGTCATACACGTGCAGTTGTAAGAAATAATGTAGAGACTGCTTGTGGATCTTTATCCTGTTTCCCCAGTGCTAGCATCTTGCAAACTGATGGTATAATGTCATATCCAGAATGTTGAAATTGATATAATCAAGATATAGAACATCTCCATCATCACAAGGATCTCTTATATTGTCCTTTTATGGCCACAGTACTTCTGCCTGTCTCAACCCTCTCCTAAACCTCTGGCAACCATTAATCTTTTCTCTAATTTATGATTTTATTATTTCAGTAGTGTTATATAAATGGAGTTATTGAGTGAGTGTGTAACCATTTGGGATTGGCTGTTTTTACTCAGCATAAGATTCATCCAGGATGTTTCGTGTTCCAGTATTTGTTCTTTTATATTGCTGAGCATGATTAGATGGTAGGAATGTATCAAAGTTTGTTCTAACATTCACCAGCTTGATGGATATCTGAGTTGTTTCCAGTTTGGGGTTATTATAATAAAGCTGCTATAAATGTTTATGTACAGGTTATTATGTCAGGCTAAGAGTATATTTATCTGGGATAAATGCCCAAGAGTGTAATTGCTAGTTGTATGGTAGTTGCATGTTTAATTTTTTAAGAAACTACCAAAGTGTTTTCCAGAGTGTCTGTACCATTTTACATTCCCACCAGCAGTGTATAGATTATCCAGCTTGGCTACATCCTCAGCATCATTTGTTGTTGTCACAATGTTTTTTCAGTCATTTTGACAAATGTGTAGTGATGTTTCATTATGGTTTGAATTTGCATTTCACTAATGGCTAATGATGGAGACATCTTTTCATGTGCTTACTCAACACCTGTGTGTCCTATTCAGTGAGATCTCTCAATGTCTTTTGGTTATTTTCTAATTGAATTGTTTGGGTTTTTACTGTTAAATTTAAGAGCTCTTTATGTATTATAGATACTAGTTCTTTTTCAGATAGGTGGTTTGCAAATACAGTGGATGCTCATTATTTTGCAAATGTGCCTGCTTGCTAAAATTTGTTTGAAATGCCAAAATCAATACTTGTAGTGCTTTTTCAGTCATTTGTAGATATGCGCAGAGTGGGCCAGGCGCGGTGGTGCACACCTGTAATCCCAGCACTTTGGAAGGCCAAGTTGGCTGGATTACCTGAGCTCAGGAGTTCAAGACCACCCTGGGCAATATGATGAAACCCCATCTCTATTAAAATACAAAAAGAAAATTAGTTGGGCCTGGTGGCACGTGCCTGTAGTCCCAGCTACTCAGGGGACTGAGGCAAGAGAATTGCTTGAACCCAAAAGGCAGAGGTTACAGTAAGCCGAGATCATGCCACTGCACTCCAGCCTGAGTGACAGAGAGAGACTGTCTCAAAACAAAACAAAACAAAACACACACACACAGAAGCAAAAAATTTTAGTCTTCCAAATTGTACCTTCCCAATTGAGGTCAAATAAGATGATACTGTGCCTATTTGTTTCAGTTTTTCATACTGTGAACATGTCTCTTTTGCAGATTGTTTTGTGCCACCTTTTTTTTTTTTTTTGTATTTTTGTACCTTTTTTTTTTTTTTTTTTTTTTTTTTTGGTGATTTTACTGCTTAAAATGGCTCCTAAGTGTAGTGTTAAGGTGCTGGGTAGTATTCCTAAGTACAAGAAGGTGGTGATAGGCCTTGCGCTGTTTCCAGGGCAAGAAGAAAATATGTATATTAGATAAGCTTTGTTTTGGCATAAGTTATTGTACTGTTGGCTATGAGTTCAATGTTAAAGAATCAATTATATTAAATAGGGTAACTTTAAATAGGAACACAAATAAAACAAGTAATATATTGATTTGTTGATGAAAACGTTACTAGAGGCTTGTAGGAACCTGTATTTCAGTATTTGCTAATTCAGTATTCATGGGGAATTGATAGACCATAACTACCATGAATAATGAGAATTCATTGTGTATTCTCCCAGCCTATAACTTGTCTTTCTCCTCTTAACAGGTCTTTCACATAGCAAAAGTTTTTAATTCTAATGCAGTCTAATTTATCAATTTTTTTTAATGGATCATGATTTTGGTGTGAAATCTGCCTACTCCTATATCCTGAAGATTTTCTTTTACATTTTTCTAGAAGTTTTATAGTTTGCTTCACATTTAAATTTATTCTGAGTTAATTTTTACATACGGTGAGAAACTTAGGCTGAGGTTCATTTTTTTTTTTGTTTTTTTTTGCTTATAGCTATCCAGTTGCTCCAGCACTGTGTATTGAAAAGGCTTCAAAAGGCTATCTTTCCTTCATTGAATTGCTCTTACAGCTTTGGCAAAAATTAGTTGGGCATATATATGTGTGTCTGCTTCTGAATTTTTAATTATATTCTACTGATCTGTTTCTCTGTTGTTCTACCAGTACCACATAGTTTCGATTGCTCTAGTTACAAGTCTTGAAATTGGATTGACTAATTTCTCTCACTTTGTTTTACTTTTTCATAATTGCTTTATTCTAATTCCTTTTTCTTTCCATATAAATTTTTAAAATAATCATTTATATCTACCAAAATCTTGCTGAGATTTCAATAGGAGCTTCATTAACTTACCAATTTACAGAGAATTGACATGTTGATTATGTTAGAGCTTTATATCCACGAACACGGTATGTCTTTACGTTTCTTTCTGTCTTTGATTTTTTCCCATCAGCATTTTATAGTTCTTGGTGTACAAGTCTTTATACATTTCGTTAATTTTATGTCTAAATATTTCATTTTGTAATTGATTGTAAATACATTTTAAAATGCAGTGTGTTTTTGTTGCTAGTATGTGGAAATCGAATTGATTTTTCTTATAGTAAGTTTATCTTGTATCCTGCACTTCTTGCTGCACTCAGTTTGTTCTAGGATTTTATTTTTTTTTTTCTTGGTAGATTCTTTGGGATATCCTATGTACACAACCTGATCATCTACAAATAAGGATAGTTTTAATTCTATGTTTCTGATTTGTATGTTTTTGATTTCCTTTTGTTGTCTTATTTTACTGGCTAGAACTTCTAGCAGTATGTTGCATAAGAGTGGTAAAAGTACAAATCTCTTTTGTTTCCAATTTAAGAATAAAACATTTAGTCTTTTGCCATTAAATATAATCTTAGCCATAGGTTTTTTGTTGATACTTTATCAAATTGACTAATGTAATTGAATACATGACTGTATTTTGGTTTCAAAAAAGGAAGTATTTATTTTCTGCTTTTGAAGTTGTTTATATTTTGGCTTGTCATGGTGCCAATAGCTGGAATTTGCATATGGTTATTAATTTTGAATAATTTAGACGCTGTAATAATATTATACAAACTCTCCAAATATGGAGTAAAATTTAGCACTGTTGATTGTAAAGATACTATGGAGAATGTTGCTTTATGTCTCCTGTTTTTTTCCATATTGCTGTCTGAATCCTTAGAAATCTTTCTTTGTCCTTCCTACTATAATTGAGGATGCCTTATCTTCTTATCTACCCACTTTATGAGTGTATGTTTAGGATGTCTGAGATGCTGACTCGATCCTGCTGCTTGCTTCTTTGAAAATATGTTAGTTTTGTGATTTCTTATAAATCAGGATCTTATAAGTTATTTCTTTTAGTTACAGAATGATATACTATTCTTTTAAGAGTTGACTTTAAAAAAAAAAAAAAAAGAAAGAGACTTCTAGTCCAGCATTTGAGAAGTTTGGAAGTTACTATTCTGTCCTAAAAATAAATAAAAAGCAGAAGAAACTTTTAAAGCAATGAGGCTTTTTAGATTCCTAAAAGAAGTGAGGTCACAGGGCAAATTGCTAACCCCAAAGTTGGAAAGATCAACAGGTGAATACAAAGAATCAAACTTACTGGAGCAGAAAATCATGCACAGACATCACCAAGGGAATGAGTGCTGGTGTAAAAAAACCTGAACCATATTCGATGACTTTATGAGAGACTCAGTGCAGACAAGTGTAAGAGTTAAAAACTCTAGAGGGACCTGGATATGGCTTCTCCCTCTACTTTTGTGTGTTTTACCTCCAAGAGCTCAACCAGGTTCTCATAGTAAATATCAGAAAAATATTCCTTGTGTGTTTCAGGAGGGGGAGGAGAAAAGGAGCCATTTTTGAAATATGCCAGAGCTTTGTGTTTTTCTTAACAAGGTCTGCCCTCAGGGGAAATTAGTTAACCAAGCCTAACTTGTTGGGGTATTATCAGAGCCTAACTAATTTGGGAGAAGGGAAATACACGACTTCAATCAGCTCTATCCTCTCATCTATAAGAAGGGAAGTATTCAACTCCAACCCACCCTAGCCATTCTCTCCCACCTAAGAGGGGAAGAAAAATCTGGGAAGCACCTGTGAAGCTCATAGTCCAGAGGTATAAGTACACTAAAAAACTGAGACCTAATCAGAGAACCATTCCCCTCCCAGCACACTTTACCATCACATTACTAAAGGCCTATTTATAGCAATTCCTTTTACCATGTACATCATGTTTGGTTATCAGAAAGTTACAAGTTATACTAAAGGCACTAAAAACAATTTGATGAGACATAAGCAAGCATCAGAACCAGATGTGGCAGGGGTGTTAGAATTACCAGACTGAGAATTTTAAACAACCATGATTAATATGTTGTGGGCTCTAATGGACGAATGGACATTATGCAAGAATAGATGCGCAATGTAAGCAAAAAGATGGAAATTCGAATGGACATTATGCAAGAACAGATGCGCAATGTAAGCAAAAAGATGGAAATTCGAAGAAAGAACAAAAAAAAGTTAGAAATCAAAGTCACTGTGTAGAAATGAATGCCTTTGATCAGTGTATTAGTGGACTGGACATGACTGAGGAAAGAATCTCTGAGCTTATGGATATATCAGTTGAAACCCCCAAAACTAAAAAGCAAAAAGAACAAATTCTGAGAAATAAAAGAACAGCATTTCTAAGGACCATGGGGCAACTACAAATGATGTAAATACACATAATGGGACAGACAGAAGAGAGAGAAAGGAATACTGGAAATATTTGAAGTAATAATGACTGAAAATTTCCACAAATTATTATCAGAAACGAAATTTGTACAAAGCTACTTGAGGAAAACTACAAAATGCTCATGAAAGAAACCAAAGAACTAAATGAATAGATATACCATATTCATGGATAGGAAGCTTAAATATTGTCATGATGTCACTTCTTCCCAACTTAGTCTATAGATTCATTGCAATTCCAATAAAAATCACAGCAAGTTATTTTGTGGATATTAAGAAACTGATTCTAAAGTGTATATGAGGAGGCAAAAGACCCAGAATAGCCAACACAATATTGAAGAAAAACCAAGCTGGAGGACTGATAATACTCAACTTAAAGACTTACTATAAATCTACAGTAATGAAGATGATGTGATTGGCTAAGTAACAGACAGATAGAACAATGGAATAGAATAGAAAGCCCAGAGATAGACCTACATAAAAATGGTCAACTGATTTTTGATAGAGGATCAATGGCAATACAGTGGAGCAGTGATAATCTTTTAAATCAATTTGCTGGAACAACTGGATGTTCATGTGCAAAAAAAATGAATTTAGTCACAGACCTTATACCTTTCACAGAAATTAACTCAAAATGGATCATGGACCTAAGAGCAAAGTGCAAAACTATAAAAATTCTAGAAAATAACAGAGGAGAAAACTCTATGACCTTGGGTATGTTGATGACTCTTTAGATGCAACACCAAAGGTATAATCCATGAAAGAAAGAATAAAGAAGCTGGACCTTATTAAAATTTGAAACTTTTACCAAAAAAAGTTAAGAGAATGAGAATACAAGTCACAAACTGAGAGAGAAAAATTGCAATAGAATGTCTAATAAAGAACTGTTACTGAAAATAACGAAGATCTCTTAAAACTACTCAACAATAACAATCCATTTTAAAAATGAGCCAAAGATGTCAACAGACACCTCACTAAAGAAGCTATGCAGATGGAAAATAAACATATGAAAAGATGTTCCATATCATATGTCATCAGGGAAATGCAAATTAAAACAACAATGAGATACCACTACATATCTATTAGAATGGCCAAAATCCAAAACACTGACAACACCAAATGCTGGCCAGGATGTGGAGCAATAGGAACTCTCATTTATTGCTGGTAGGAATGCAAAATGTTTCAGCCACATTGGAAGATAGTTTGGCTCTTACAAAACTAAACATACTCTCACCATACAATCCAGCAATCACACTTTTTGGTATTTAACCAAAGGAGTTGAAACTTATGTCCACATGAAAACCTGCACATGGATGTTTATGGTAGATTTATTCATAACTGCCAAAACTTGGAAGCATCCAAGATGGTCTTCAATAGACGAATGGATAAATAAATTGTGGTCCATCCAGACAATAGAATATTATTCAGTGCTAAAAAGAAATGAACTGTCAAACTGAGCCATGAAAAGACATGGAGGAATCTTAACCATATATTTCTAAGCGAAAAAAGCCAAATTGAACAAGTTACCTACTGTATGGTTCCAAATATATGGTATTTTGGAAAAGGCAAAGCTATAGTGAAGAGTAAAATTGGGGTTGGAGGCAAAGAGGGATGAATAGGCACAACATAGAGGATTTTTAAGGAGTAAAAATACTCTGTATGGTACTGTAATCATGGATACATGTCATTATATATTTGTCCAAACTCATAGAAAGTACAACACCAAGGTTGAGCCCTAAGGTAACTATGGGCTTTGGGTGATTATGATGTCTCAATATAGGCTTATCATCAATTGTAGTCAATGTACCACTCTGGAGGAGGCTGTTGATAATGAGGGAGGCTGTTCATGTGTGGGGTCAGGGTGTACATGAGAAATCTCTGTACCTTCCTCTCGATTTTGCTGTGAACCTAAAACTGCTCTAAAAAAACTTAAAAAAAGAAACATTTTCTGGGCAGGACAAGACTTCTTGTGAAATAGTTTGAATATTTTAGATATGTGGGCTCTGTTATTTAATAAAATTACAATAAGATGCATTCATCAATAGATTACTAGTGCATTGCTTATTAGATTACTGAACAACTAGTGCTTCTCTGAATGGATTCACTGAATACAGACATTTATTTGATCTGCCCTTTGTAACCCTTGATAATACTCCAAGGTTTTGCTGCTACGTGTGAGAACCCAAGATAAGCCTCAAACTTGGATTCTCTCTGAAGGTATAATGAGCTACCACCCCAGCCATTTGGCACATCACCCATGTTATTTTAGAAAAAAAAAAAAAAATGCCTTTCAGTGGAATGAGATTATTTTACTTTAGCAGTTTTCTATGTTATAAAGTTTAATTACAAGTTTAAATGAACAGAAGTAAATTTGTGCCCATATGGCATTAAAGTATGTTAACTTTAGGGGAGAGAAATAATATGAATAATGCTTAGAGATGTTTTTCTGTGCCAGAAACAAAGCATAACATTCTTAAAATTGTATTTGCGCTGAAATGTACCTGTCTAAGAAAAGAATAATATGTTTTATGCTATTTCTTTTTCTTTTCTTGGATCATGGTCAGTTCTAAAAGTAGAATGAGATTTGTAGCCTAGTAATGGTTTTATAAGCATTACAGTAACTGGGCAAATAATCTATTGTGAATTTCCTACAGGTCTATTGATGTCATTAAACACAAGCATATTGTATTTCAGAATCATTTAGTCATCCTCACTGTTACTGACAGTTGGTGCATTAGTTCATGTTAAATGGAATATCTCTTTAAACTATTCTTGGCATTTCCTAGATTAGATGAATTATGAATTTGATTATTAAAATTAACCTTTTATGTTCATCTGGTATGATGTTCTGAGCCAATGTCCTTTTATACTAAACCTTTACCATCTTTCTATGCTCCAGGAAAAAAAATATTTATTCAGGTAAATATTTAATGCAAAGTATAATTTGCATGAAGTGTGGTTTGCAATGTATGTAGTTTGTTTTTACATATAAATATTTTACAAATATATCTGACATGAGCCAGAAGAAGGATGGATGTATTCTAAATTTATACATCTTTTTATTTCCTTCTTTCATTTATCAAAGTTGATTGGAATTTTGGAAATAATCGAGGTGAAAATTAGGATAAATTCTATTACAAATAAAGATAAACTATATTTGACTTCCAAAGTATGTGCTAATTGATACTCCTTCTGCCCCCCATCCCCATCTCAATACTCTCTAGGTTTTAAGAACATTTTGTTAAATTAAAGGAAAAATATTTTAAAAAATCATGTTTGGCTATTATGTCATGTGCAGATGGGCCTTCTCATTACACTCTTTATTTTATTCCTCTTCATGAATTTGTCAGTTCCTTTCTGATTTTTACAGGAGAGACTGCACAAGTTGTTCCTTGAACCTCTTTTTCCTTTGTGAATGCACTCATGCATCCACGTATTTCTCTGTGTGTGTGTGTGTGTGTGTGTGTGTGTGTAGACACACATATACTATGGGAATCTTTTGGGGGGCATTTGTGAACTGTTTGATCAGGACAGTGGGATTCTGATTACTTTGTTTTGTGGCAAGGAATTTAGACAGAATTCTGGAAGTTAATTTATTCAAAATGAGTATGTGAGGGTCAATATAGCAGTGTTCAAAGTTGGATGGAATGCTTTAACAAACACTAGTATAAGTCATGGACTAGCAGTTGATTTTAAGATGTTTACAGTGCAGAAAGTTGTGTTTGGCTTATTTCTACAGATGAGGCAATCTGAGACAGGATAATTGATACATGAGGTTATCAAATCTTGAGTTAGTAAGTCATACATTGTAGAGGTATTTGAACTCCTTATACAGCCATACCTTTTTCCAGGAGTAACAACTGATGCATTTCAAAGAGGGAAGACCAGTTTATGAAAATGCTTATAGGCACTAGGTTTTTTAAATCTAAGGTTAAATGTGGGTTTCGATTGCTAAGAAGTATGTAGACTACATTATTCGCAAAGATCATGTATACCTTCTAGCTTTGCTTAGGATCCTGAAATATCTTATTGAATACAGAATAACTAGTTAAGGGTATACTGAGTTCTTGGAAGAAATATTCAGTATTCATCTGGACGTTTCTCATCCAGTTCCTAGAACAATTGTCTTAGTGCTATGCTAATGTTATAATCTACTGAGGGACATAGCCAGTGTACAGATAAAATATTTGTTTACTAAAACCTGGTTTAGCTTAGCTAGATATTCTTTGGAGGCTGACAAGGTGCTCAAACAACTTATATTTAGTGATGGTGATTTGATGGAAATATTAAATAAAATCATAGCATATTGATAACTGAGAAGTAAAAGCAGCTAGCAAATTCACTTGGCATGCAGAAACTAGAGGTGAAAGTTTTAGTGAGGAATTAATGTAGTCTCTGAGGTAAGCAACTATTAAATTTATTTGTTTACTTTTAATTACCTGTCTCCTGAGAGCAGACACCTGTCCATTCTATTCTATAATCCTAATTCCTGGGTTAATGGCTAGCACACACCTACTTCTCAATAAATATTTGTTGATTGAACCAACTACCTGGCAGAGAACAAGAATTATACTTCACATTGAGCAATGGCATATTCATTGCTGTAATCAGAGTAGAAGACTTACAGTAGAAGGTTAAGAATTGTTCTTGTCTTGCTTTTAAACAAGACATTATTAAGTATCTCAGAGATCATAATTATTTCCTAGAATATAACAGCAAATTTATATTTTGGTAAATGAGGAACATTTTCAAGGCATCAATTGTTTGAATAAAAATATTATTGAAATGAGAACACCTAATTTTAGGGAAGCAGTTTATTTTTGGGGACCTAAGGTAGTATGTAACATTGGAGTTCAGTGATTATAGAAGAATTTAAGTCATTGCCTGAATGCAGGATGATCTTTGTTTGACATATTATAGGGGCCAATGCAAGAATTCTGACTTGGATTTGTGAACCAATAAAGGTTTATTTGGGATGCTGCAGTGCACTGAATAGTCTCATAAATCAGTATAACACTCTGATTGTCTGCGTTCTCACACAACCCTGAGGTCAGTAAACAATGCACTGCCCATAAGTTCAAAAAACCCCCTGTTCATTTTTCTAATAATTTTACAAAACTATTTGTCCATATTTTTATGATTTTCAAAACCCAATGTTTATCTGTGGGGAAACAGTTGCTAATTTGTTTTTGTAAGGACAGAAACCTGTTTAATGTCTTAGAGTATATATGGATGTATACTTGTGCATGTGTGTGTATGTGTGTATGTATATATGTAGGTGGACAGATATAGATATGGGCATATAGATAATATATATTATACCAAAACTTTCACATCTTTCCTAATTAGTGATAGTTTCTGAGTAATATCAAAAGTGATGTGGTTGGCAATTTTGGAAAAAAAAATGTTCCTATAGTCAACAAAGAAGAGACTTAGTCTCCATATATTTGATCACCTTCAAGTTCTATGCTTCTATAATATTTAGGGGAAAGTATTTGGAAGAAAATGAAGAAGGGGCCATATTTTGTGACTTCTACATATCCAATATTATATTTCTCCTAAAGTTTCTTTTAGTTTCTGCAAGTTTTGTTTTGTTTGTGATGATTTGGGACAGGGCTATGGAATTTCATTATATTATATTATTGTGGTAAGAACACATAACATGAGATCTACCCTCTTGTCAAACTTTTAAGTGCACAATACAGTATTGTTAACAGTAGGCACAATGTTGTACGGCAGTTGTGTAGAGCTTACTCATCTTGTATGACAAACTACAGTTGACCCTTGAACAACACAGGAGTTAGGGTGCTGACTCCTCGCATAGTTGAAAATCTGCCTATAACTTGATTCCCCTAAAACTTAGCTATTAGCCTTCTCTTGATTGGGAACCTTACCAATAAAATAAACAGTCATTTGTTATTTCTTTACAAGATGGATCACCTTTCTCAGATGGCAGTCAACCACAGCTGCAGACATGAAACTATAGTAACATATTTAGCAATTAAACTTTTTCTTGTAATGTTATGACTTCTCTGCTTCTTGGGAACACTTCCAGCATCACTAATTGCACTTTGTATGGGTCCCATGGTATTATTCAAGGTTTACAGTATTGCACTGAACATGATGAAAAATATGTGAGAACCTTGAGAGATCACTGTTTAGTGTGATACTGTTTAGAAGTTGACTGTAGAGATGATCTGCTCACACATGGAGATGATTAGCATCATATGAAATTTTAAGTGGATACTCACAACACGTGAGCTTACCGCAATACCAACAGGAAGTGGCTACAAAATTATTACAGTACTGCAGTATGTACTACAGTGAGTTTATGCAGTTATGATTTAATACTGCACTTTTACTTTTGTTTACATTTCTCTAAACTTTGAATGGTGCCATGTACATTCTGTATTTGTGTGGTAAGTTTTGATAATTTTAACTTTCTATAATTTTTTTTGTATATTTTATGGTAGTAAATGATAAAAATAGACTAGAATCTACATATATTTTATCTTTTTATATATACCTTTTTCTTATTTGTTTATTTTTTTGAGACAGGGTCTTGCTCTGTCACCCAGGCTGGAGAGCCATGGTGCCATCTCAGCTCACTGCAACCTCTGCCTCTCAGGTTCAAGCGGTTCTCCTGCCTCAGCCTTGTAAAATAAGTAGCTGGGAATACAGGCATGGGCCACCACACCTGGCTAATTTTTTTCTATTTTTTTGTAGAGATAGGGGTTTTGCCATGTTGGCCAGGCTTCTTAATTTTTTTTTTTTTTTTTAATATGTCTTAAGCTGTGTGGTTTGTCTGTAAGTTTTTTCAAATTGTCGGGTCTCCAAATATTTACCAATATATTTATTGAAAAAAAATCTGTGTATAAGTGAACCTATACAGTTTAAAATTGTGTTGTTCAAGGGTCAACTGTACGTACCCATTGAACACCAGCTTTCCATTTCTTCTTTCCTACAACTCCTGGCAGCAACCATTCTACTCTGTTTCTGTGAGTTTGACTATTTTAGATGCCTCATGTAAGTGAAATGATACAGTATTTGTCATTCTGTGACTGGCCTGTTTCCCTTAGCATAATATCCTCCAGGTTCATATATGTCTTCAAATATGGTAGGATTTCCTTCTTTTTAAGGTTGAAAACTATTTCATTGTGTGTGTGAACCAAATTTTCTTTCTTTATTGAGCCATCGATGGACATTTAGTTTATTTACGCATCTTGGCTATTGTGTGTAATGCTGGAATGAGCTTGGGAGTGCAGATGCCTCTCTGAGATTCCGGTTTCAGTTCTTTTGGATATATACCCAGAAAAGGGATTGCTGGATCGCTTAGTAATTCTGTCTTTAATTTTTTTGAGGAACCTCTATACTGTTTTTCATATTGGCCACACAAATTTTTCATTCCCACCAACAGTATACAACAGTTTTTGTTGCTCAAATGACTGTGATTATCATTCAGTGATATGCCCTTCATATAGAGATATACAATATGTGCTTGCCTCGGGTGGCCCATACTTATTTTGTTGTAATTCTTTATGATTTATTTACAAGAAAAAATACACTCAAAAACTGATTTTCTTTTTTCGAATCTTTTAAATAATATTTATTTAAACATAAATATAAATATATATAATACTTAATGTATATTATCTCATGTGATTATTACAGGTCTGCATGGTCAGTCTCAGAGTTCTTACTGGAAATTTTCTAACAGCCCATTGTACATTTTAAATTTGAGCTTTATTATCTAAACTGATTTCTGTAAAGTTGTAAGCCATTTACATTTCAAAGGAAATTCCTTTTTTGGAAGTTATTTTATAAAAATAGCTCTATAATTCAAAATTTTTGGAAATACACCTCTACCACCATCTATTATGTCAGTGCATTTATAGGGTTGAGCAAAAGATTTTATAGTGGATGACGCGAATATTTTACTTTGAGTCTACAGTGCAAAAGAATAACAACAAAAATGTGTGGGGAATTCTGTTATGAGCTAGCCTGTCTGTGGGTTTAATTTGAATTCACTGAAGAGAGTGGACTTCGTAGATTCAAGTTAATGAGCCATTTCTCTTAAAGTCTTCTGTCACTATGGGATTGCATATAGTTAGAACTGACAGTTGGAAACATGCTGAGATAGGGAAACTAAAAAAACAGCTGTCTCTCTGGGCAAATGGTACCAGCTGGTGAAGCTCTCCAAAGCAAAATATTTTATATAATAAAATAGCTTTCAGAGATCATTGAAGTTACATATTATATATTTAAGGTAAATTTTTTGTTTGTTTGCCTTCATTGAGCCAAAATACTATGATGTAAAAATGGCAGGTACATTTTATTCAGTTTAAGAAGTCTTTTATTGACAAGTAATCTCCTTCGCATGTGTTCATTAATTCATAAGCCTTCAGAGTTTACTTTCTAAAATCGTGTGCAGATCCCTGGAAAGGTGTTTTTATTTCTTGTATGGATTTTAGAAATAAAGACAATTTTTTTCCTGTTAGGTCTTTTCTGGAATGAAATCTATTTTTGAAATGTCTTGAATTGTATTAGTAATTAATAATTTTATGTTTTATTTTTAATTCACACTTTGAGAAAAGATTTATACCTCTGAATCTTAATTTAAATTTTAGAATTACCATTCTTTTGATATAGTCTGATCTGACTGCTAAAAACTATCATTTAGATTTGTCAAAAATTTTGTATTTTATCTAAGTAGAAAACAATTGCTTTTTTGGCAGAATGGTAATTGTTGAATTTTTGGAATATCAGTATTCTGAGATGCTTTAGTTTTTGTATGTACATGGCAGAACTGTATAATTAATGTTTGAGTGAAAAGAAATAGGCAAAGGGCTGGTGTATATTACATCCTTCAGTAGAAGTTCATCATGTTACTCATAAGGAAGATTTTTAGCTAAAAGTGATAAATCTAATTGAATATATAGTACATTTGGTTGTAATCCACTTAACATCCTGTTTTGGCTTATGAGCTATACTTCTTTGTTTTACTTTACTGATGGTTGCTAGGGGGTTTACAATATGTATCTTTAACTTATCACAGTTTATCTTCATAGAAAATGATGCCACTTCACATATAATGTGAGAGCCTTATAACGTTGTATTTCTACTTCTCTCTATATCTGGGTTTCCATCTGGAATCATTTTCTTTAGCTTAAAGAACTTTCTGTAATATTTGTCTTACCAGTCTGCTGGCAATTAATTTTCTTGGCTTTTGTTTATCTGGAATGGTCTTTATCTTGCTTCATTTTTGAAGGATAATTTGAATGTATGTAGAGTTCCAGGTGATGGGATTATTGTTTTTTCTTGGATTACTTTTAAAGTGATGGTCCATTTTCTTCTGGCTTATATTATTTCTGTTGAGGAGTCGTATTTCTTACCTTTGTTACCCTCTGTGTAATGTGTTGTTTTTCTCTGGCTGCTTTTAAGATTTTTTTTTTCTTTATCAATGATTTTCAGTGATTTGATTATGAATGTGCCTTAGAGTTCTTTTCTTCCTGGTTATTCTGCTTGTTGAGCTTCTTGGATCTGTGGCCTTATAGTTTTTATCAAATCTGGAAAATGATCTACCCTTATATCGTCAAATATTTTATCTCTTCTCCCATCCACACTTCCTGTATTCTAATTACATGTGTGTTAAACTTATTGTCATTGTCCCACTGGTTACTGAAACAGTGTTCATTGTTTCAGTCTTGCCAATCTTTTATTTGAGGTAGCTTTATTGCTATATTTGCACATTTGCTTATCTATTCTTCTGTAGCATGTAATCTACAGTTAAATCTATCCTATATTGCTTATCTCAAATGTACTTTTTTCCAGTTCTTGGCAATTCCATTTTTTATTTTTTTAAATCTGTTTCTTTTCTCATTATGCTTGTATTTTCCTCTATGTGATTGAACAATTTTGTAATAGGGGGCTTAATATTCTTGTCTCCTAATTTCATAATCTCTGTCACTTCTAGGTTTGTTTTTATTGATGATATTTTTCCTGATTATGAATCACGTTTTCCTGTTTCTGTGAATTTCTCTAGAAATTTGTATTGGACGGTGGTCATTGTAAATACTATGTTGATGAATGTCTGAATATTGTTGTCTCCCTTTTAACAAATGTTGAACTTTATTTTGGCAGCAGGTAAGTTTCTTATAAGCAGCCTGATCATTCTAGGGGTAGTTTAGCTCTCTTATGAGTTGTGGCCTTTTTCAGGTCACTACTGAATATGAGTATTCCATGAGGCCTTTGCAGTCTGGGTAGTTGCAACTCAACTGACTCCTATTCCCTATATGAGCTCTGGGAATTGTTCAGCTTTGAGCTGTCCAGTAAGTTTTCTCCTGTAGTTCTCTTTATCTAGTCTCCTGCAGTTTCACCTTATGCATATAAAGCTTAGTATTCAGCCAGAGACTTAAAGGAACTCTTCGGGAGACTTTCTAGAGTTATTTTTCTGCATAAATCCCTTTTCAGTTGTATCGTGCTTTACAGTTTCCCTCAACTCGGACCTCTTCTCAATGTAGCAAGGTCACAGTATTCTGTTTGAGCTCCTCCTCCTCATGTCACAGCGCAGATACTGCCTTCAGGCAGAAAGCCAACATGTTTATGGGGCTCATCTCCTTTGTTTTCCTTCTCTCAAGGATCATAAATCTATACTGCTTGATTTCCCCTACCTGAAACAATTTAATACATTTTATACAGTTGTCTAGTTGTTTATAATGAGAAGACATTTCCAGATGTCCAAATACTAGTAACTCTATTAGGACTCTGAGTTGAAATCTCTCTGAATTTATTGTGCTATTTTTTTTTTTTTTTTTTTTTTTTACTCATGGTAGAAACAGGAAGATTGGAGAAAACTGTTCCCTACCTCTCCTCCCTCAATGGCAGTGGTTTTGAAAGAGTATCTTTTTACTTAAGATAGCCTATCTTTCTTACAATAGTAGTTCCCAGTAGAACCTACATCATTATGTTCAATAGAATTGTCTTTTTCTAGCTCAACAAAGACTTGTCTTGTTAAATTGTTTAAACTCTCCATGTGTAAAGGTAAAAGGAAAGTGGTGAAAATAGTATCATTTTACTTCTGCTATCATTGTAGAGAATAATTATCTTCTTTTGAAAAAATATAAAGAGGCATAGTGTTAATCTATAATGTAGTTGCTGATATTATCTCTCTCACAAATTACTTTTAAGCTTTCAGATGGCATAGCAAAGGCTACTCTGAGACATGATAAAATTTTCTCAGTCTACCTGATTTTTCCCCCAATCCATATTTTTAATGAGTACTTTTTTAAAGGTAGGATAAATAATTTATAGGAAATTTATTATTTACGTGTACAATGTCTGATTTATAACTTGCTTTTTTGTCTGGCTTACTTATATATATTGCTAACCTTTTTATTTTCATCTATTGGTCTACCTTAGATGTGTGAACTTTAATGTGTTTCCTTGATTGTTTTAATAAAGATCAGCACAAAGTAATTCAGACATTACTATTTGCCTTGAGATTGTTTGTTACAAATATTTACTTTAACAGAGTGAGAAAGAAACAAGAAAAGATAAAAGCTATTGGAATTCCTTACCTAGAGGCCTGTTATACTGAATGCCTGAGTTCAGGAACCATGGACTCTTCACTTTTCTTGGTTTTGAAACATGGATGTTGGTATTATTAACAGAAACAGAAAAAATTGGGCTCTGTTGTTTTACATCAAATCATCTGAATATATCCTGTATTTAAGTTAAAATCATACACATTTATGTAGTCAGGAAATGAATCTAGAGCAGTGCTCTCAATAGTGTGCATCACAGAAATGATGTGGATCAGACCGTTTTTTTTCCTTTTGGTCCAGGGCAAATAATATTGTGGAAAGGATCTGTAGTATATAAGTGGTGCTGTTTAGGCCAGGGTCTCTTGTACAGGGGATTGGGATGATAGGATTTAAGGGTTGGGGTCTGTTAATCTAGATGGCTTGCATGGAATAGAAATCACGTCTTTTATTTTACTAACCTCTAACCTAAATTTCTTTTCACTATAAATGGAGGCATAAAAATAGTAATATTAACAGTCTTGTGACTTTGTCACAGATAGAAAACACATATGTTCTCATATATAGTATAGTTATATTTAAAATGAATTAATAAGGAAGAATGTACATTATATCATAAATTTGGTATTTTGCACAACTTTATTCCAATATAATTGGTTTGTCGTCCTATATCTTATTTTTGTTTTAAAAACATTATTCTGAGAAGAGTCCATCAACTTCATCAGTCAGCCAAAATAATTATGCCCCATAAATTAAGAATGTCTGGTTAAAATTTCTCATCTTATACTTAGACCATCTTTTGTAGTTAGTTTGTCTGCTAGTATAGGTTACTAATAGTCCTTTAATTTCCAGTTTTGCATCTCACTCTCCCTCTCCCTCAGCATCTTTATTTATTTATTTATTATACTTTAAGTTCTAGGGTACATGTGTACAACATGCAGGTTTGTTACGTATGTATACATGTGCCATGTTGGTGTGCTGCACCCATTAACTCGTCATTTACATTAGGTATATCTCCTAATGCTATCCCTCCCCCCATCCCCTCCCCACAATAGGACCCGGTGTGTGATGTTCCCTTTCCTGTGTGCAAGTGATCTCATTGTTCAATTCCCACCTATGAATGAGAACGTGTGGTATTTGGTTTTCTGTTCTTGCGATAGTTTGCTGAGAATGATGGTTTCCAGCTGCATCCATGTCCCTAGAAGGGACACGAACTCATCCTTTTTTATGACTGCATAGTATGGGGATATGGAGATATCCCAATATGAGCTTGAGGGACTTGATGAATGAATGTAAGGGGAGGATGAAGGAGGAGGTGTTAAACACTTAGGCTTATAGACTGAGCAGTTAGATGGCTGGTAGTGCCATTTGTGGAGCTGATGAACAGAATGGAGAAGGAACAGCTTAGAACATATACAGATGGATTCAGTTTGAACATACTGAGGCTCTTCAATAAATGTTTGAATATTTAAGGTGCCTGAAATATTACTAGGAGGAGATACCAATAGTTAATTGAATACATACAAGTCTGATTCTCTAGTGAGTTATTTAAGAATCTGGTTATTCGGATGAAAGGGTGGGATTACAATAAGGACTCTTCATTAGACCAGATTAAAGGAAAATATGAGAACAACTGATCTGAAGCAGATCTAAATGGAGGACAGCTGGGGATATAGAGTAACACCTTAGGAAATGTTAATGGAAAGTTGGAGGAATGAATATTTTCTCAAAGATATGCCGAGCAAGTAGTCACTTCAAAAGATTTTTTAAAACCTTTTAGAATTTACCCCACAAGAATGAAGTATGAAAGGTTTAAAGGGGAAAAATGTAGTTGAGATGGAGATAATTTTAGTGAAATTTAAGATGTAGTTCTGACTTAGGGTATGAATCCAGGGTAAATGTCCTTTGGTTCTAATTAGACTACTCATTGCCATTCATTCATATCATAGTCTCTTTAATGTAAAGATGTTGGAGTAGCCCTTTTAGGTTTAGCCAAACTGACATTATTGAATAATATTAAAGTTTAATTATTAAGAACTTTTATTTTTCTTTCTTCTTTTCTTTCCTCTGACTCTTCCTTCCTTTATTATTCCTCCCTCCTCCCCAACCCTACTCCTTCTAGGAGGCAGCTAGGATGGAAGTGGAGTTTGGATAAATAGGACATTAACAGGGAAAGATATCCTTTTCTAAGTAGTTAGGTAACTTACAGGGTGGATCTTTATTTTAAACGATTCTAAGTCCCAAGGTGATAATTTTGTCTACATTTAATTTTAATAGGATTCAATAAATAATACTTAATGTTATGTTTTTCTTAGTGAGTATTTTTGAGAAGCATTAAGTAATTTAAAAATTGATTGATTAAACCATGATAGATCCACACAATGGAATGTTGCTATCACTAGTAAAAAAGAATGAAGACAATCTCTGTTACTGACAGGGGAGTTCACCAGGATAAATTTTTAGGTGATAAAGTAACACAGCGCATTTAGTCTGCTGTAAGAAAGAGGGAATAATAAGACTACATTGTGCAACAGTGTGTTTAGTGTACTGTCCTTTTTAAGAAAGAAGAGAAAATAAAAATTTTATATGACTGTTTTGGCTCAGAGAAACACTAAAAGGATGTATAAGAAATGAATATTAAGATTTCCTATAGGGAGTAGAATGAGGGTGAATACAATGGAGGAGGACGGGGTGAAGGAAGTAAGACTCCTTAATGTGTATCATGTTATATTGTTTTCACTTTTAAATTGTGAATTTTACAATACCGAACTTCCTTTTTAAAAGATTGTTTTTCGTGTAGTTCTTTATAAAAAATGTCACATGTCTGCAGGCACTACTAATTAAATTTTTTTCATTCATTCATTATTCATGTATTGTGCACCTGTATTGTGGTTGATGCTACAATGAAGTAGGATGTCATTCTTATTTATAAGGTGCTTATAGTTGAATAGGCAAATGAGAATATGAGATAATCATGATAGAATGACACATGTTAAAAGAAGGGCACAGAATTCATTGGCAAAGTCAGTAAAAACTTCAGTTAGGGTAGTATTTGACCTGAGTTTTGGGGAATTGAAGAAAATGGGGAAGTCAAGATAATTTTATATAGGGGATAAACAATGGCACAAACAACAAAGTATGGCATTTACTTCAGTTGTCTTGATTTTGGCAAACAACAATGGGTGAAAATATCCTTAAGTATAGTTGTAGTCTTTCAATATTTTAAGAAATTAAAGTCTTTTGATGAAAGCAACTTGTTATTACCCTATTTGTCATCTGCTGCATTTTTATTGAAATAACCTGTGGCTAAAGATGCACTGTCAGTAGCATCTGAACTAGAAATGTGAAGAGTTTCAGAAATTTTAAAATAACTTTTTGTTTTGTTATATTTTCACACTTATATATATGGTTCCTTGTAATTATGTAACATTCCTGTATTATATATTACTTAATCTTCTTCTGAAACATTTGCATATTTTTAAAACTTTATCCCCCTTTACTACTAATATATTTGTGTATATTTCTTATGAACAAGAATATTCTCTTTATAATATAATTATCAGAATCAAGAAATTTTCCATTAATAACATATTGTTCTATAGATTATGTTTAAATTTTGCTAATGTTGCATAATATACTTAATAAATTGCTACTTTTCTTGAAGTACAGGATCAAATCCAGGTTCACACATTGCATTTAGTTGTCATGTCTCTTTATTCTGTAACAATTCCTTATCTTGTCTTTATCTTTCTTGACCTTGACATTTTTTGAGGAGTACTGGATATTTGTAGAATGGCTCTCAATTGGAAAGTTATATGTGTTTTCTCATTATTCGATTCAGGTTTTGCATTTTTGGCAGAAGTACTTTCGAAGTGATCTTTTATCCTCTAAGCATGATATCAAGAGCGTGTGATTTTGATCTGTTCCAATATTGGTGATGTCTTTCAGATCTCACCACAAAAGTACTATTATTTTTATCTTTGTAATTAATAAGTAATTGGGGGAAGATACTTGAAACTATGAATCTTTTGCCTACTAATTTTAGCATCCATTGATTTTCTAACTATGTCATTTCCTCTGTATGTATTAATTGGGATTCTACTGTGAGGAAGAGCATTCTTCCTCCTTCCCTTTTACTTTATTTATATCATTACGGTCTCATAGATTCTTGTTTTATTTAATAGGTGATATGATCCATTGCTGCCATTCTTTTGATGCCTAAATTATCCCAGATTTAGCCAGGAGGATCCTCATCAGGCAGATTTTTATGTTCTTTTAACATGTATAAGCCACTCTTTCAGTATTTTCTTAATTTTTGGTACAAAAAATACTTTTTAGGTTTATCTTGTACTTTCTGTGCTCCAGGTCTTGAATCGGTGTTTTCTCCAGTGAGTTCTGACTCTTCTTACTGGAGAATTGGACACGGACAGACACAGACACACACACACACACACACACACACACACACACACACACACCCCTACACCTCCACAGCCATGAACAGCATAATGATGTTTAGGTCAACAATGGACCACATATGTAAGGTGGCTCCATAAGATTAAAATATTGTCTTTTTACTCTACCTTTTCTATGTTTAGGGGTGTGTGTGTGTGTGTGTGTGTGTGTGTGTATTTGTTTTGTTTTGTTTTGTTTTGAGATGGAGTGTCACTCTGTTGCCCAGTCTGGAGTACAGTGGTGCAATCTCGGCTCACTGCAACCTTTGCCTCCTGAGTTCAAGCGATTCTCCTGCCTCAGCCTCCCAGGTAGCTTGGGGCTACAGGCTTATGCCACCATGTAGAGGTGGGGTTTCGCCATGTTGGCCAGGCTGGTCTTGAACTCCTGAACTCAGGTGATCCGCCCACCTCAGCCTCCCAAAGTGCTGGGATTACCTGCATGAGCCACTGTGCCCTTCCCTGTTTAGGTATATTTACATACAGAAATACACCGTTATGTCACAGTTGCCCACAGTATTTAGTATGGTATCATGCTGTACAAGTTTGTAGCCTAGGAGCAGTAGGCTATACCATGTAGCCTAGATGTGTAGTAGATTGTGCTATCTGGGTTTCATAAGTGCAGTCTATGATATTCACACAGTGACAAAGTCACCTAATGATGCATTTCTCAGAATATATCCCCTTCACTAAGTATTGCATGACTGTTTAGACACATGCACATGCAAGCACCTGCCCCACCCCAAGATTTCTGCATTGCTAGTGATGCCAGTGCTTTTAGGCCCTCAGCACATATATTTGTGTGTCTGTGCATGTACATATATGTATATTCACAGTTTTTGCTTTCTGAAGATAGGTAAATTTAGAAGTAAATAAGATGCAGATAGATATATATATACACACATAGCCATTTTATCTGTATATGTGTGTATGTGTAATAGAAAATAGGAGTACATACTGACATCAGCCCAAGGAATTTTTAATTTAATTTAATTTTAAAACTCAGATGAAGCCCTGGAACAGAAAAAGGAGACCTGACAAAGGAGGAAGAAATATAGGTGATTTTTTTTTCTGCCTTCCTCTCATTGCATTCCCAATATCACAGCCCGAAAATATTGATGGGAAGATTACTTTTTTTTGTCATTTTTGAGATGGCCAGGACTCTTCTATTCCTCTTCTTGGCCAGTAACATGAAATGGATGCTGAATTACCACTCCTAGCAATGCGAAGTGACTAGGTAATGTTTTCTATTTGTATCTGGAGAGGTAAAGTTGGCTGTTAGGAAGGAGTAGAGACTAGAGGGACCGTGGAAGTGGTGTACTCTGCAGACTTCAGTATTTTATTCAGTGCTTCTTTCAGTGGAAGTACTACAGATATTCAGATTATCTAGTAATGAACTTCATTACTTATTGTGAGATGAGTTAACTTTGGATTTAATCATGCTGGATTTTAGCTGCAGTATTTTTACATATAAACACTGAAGAAAATATCATAAAATACCCAAAATTAAGCTCGGGCCTGTTCATATTAGCTACCCTTTCACCCTAAAATCTAAGAATACCATGTATATTAAATATTTTATTGTTTATTAAATATTATATTAAATATTTTAGTCTCAAACTTATGGGACTGAGAAATATCCAGAAAGAATTGGGAGAGTAAATGGAAAATCATCTGTGTTTCAGGCATCTCTTTTAGAGTCTGTTTCTGTTAATGTATTAAAAAATGATTAAAAATAGTTAAAAACCAACAGAAATTTGTTGAGTACATTGTTCCACTTGGTTTTGTTTGAGTTAGGATTAAGTAAAACTACAGTCTTTCTTCTCAAGGAACTTACATCAAGCAGAGGAAATAAGACTTAAATATAATAATCAGGACTGGGCATGGTCGCTCACGCCTATAATCCTAGCACTTTGGGAGGCTAAGATGGGTGAATTGCTTGAGCTCAGGAGTTTGAGACTAGCCTGGGCAACATGGTGAAACTCCATCTCTACAAAAAGTACAAAAAATTAGTCAGGCATGGTGGTGCAGGCCTGTAGTCCCAGCTACTTGGGGAGCTGAGGTGGGAGGATCATTAGAGCCCAGAGGTCAAGGCTACAGTGAGCCAAGATAACGCCACTGCACACTCTAGCCTGGATGACAAAGTAGAGACCCTGTCTAAAAAAAAAGAAAAAGAAAGAAAGAAAGAAATATAACAATCAGAAAAGTAAAAGCTAGTGAATAATTATTTGCTGAGTAGACTTTGGTTGATAAAGGAAATCAGAGAAAGGCAAATGTTTTAGGGGAAAAGCTATATGAAGGTGGTATGCCTTAAGCTTATTTTTTAAAACATGACTATATTGGAGAGCTAGAGGCATATTATCTTTTGATAATAGAACTGTTATTCAAATACCTTAAAATAAATATTTAAAATGCTTGAAAACATTAAAAAGGTTAACAAAATATTTTTTTAAAATAGATTTTAAATAATACCAAATGAAATGTATATAAATCAAAATTATAGTCAATAAAGTTAAAATTAAACAGCCTACTTAAATAGAAGATTAGACATAGCTGAAGGGAGAATTGGACTACTAGAAGATAACTTATCTCAATAAAATTACTTAGTATATAGCTCAGAAAAATTTTAAAAAGAGATGGAAAATATGAAAGAGAGCTTGTAACAGGGATAGTAGAATGAAGATGTTTAGCATGTATTTAATAGTTCTAGAAAAAGAAAGAGTAAGGAAATATTTGAAGAAATATTATCTGTGTATTGTCTTGAATTGGTAAAAGATTCAGGAACTACATTGAGTCCTCAGGATGATTAATAAAACTGAACATACACCTAGGTATTATAGTGGATCTTTGGCACATCAAAGGCATAGGGAAGATTATAAAAGCAAGCAGATAATGAAGCCTGATTATCTACAACCTCAGCTAGACTGACAGCTGAAACATTAACAACTGTGGATACCAGAAGACACCAGAGGAAATAACTATTGATCCAGAATTATATGCTCAAATAAAACCATAATTCAAAATTAGGTTCAGATGCATATATTTTCAGACAAAGGCTGACAGTTTACCTTTTGCTAAAGAGCTACCAAAGAAGCAAACTGAATTAATAAGAAGAAAGAAAGTGAGATGCAACTAAGAAGGCATGCTGAGCAATGGAATTGGTAAGCCTGTGAGCAGTGTAAAGGAACTTTAGCTATATTAAGCAACAACAATAATAAACAGCAAATACAAAACCAAGGTAGAAAAATACGCTATTTAAAAATAACATGAAGGAGGTAAGATGCATTAAAAAGATGGGGTAGATCTCTCTAAAGTCTTTGAGCTATTCAAGAAAAGAAGACAGGGATTAATTTTAGATGTAAGTATGCTAAATATTCATGTTAAAACTATAAGGATGTCACTAGAGGAACAGAACCAGAATATATCACTTTTATACCAAAGAGTGAGAAATAAAGAAAACTTAACCTATTAAAAAATAGGAAGAGAAAGAAAGAAACATAGAAAAAGCAAGGTAAATAAAAGGTACAGGATAAAATGATTCAGTAACTACAAAGAATTAAACTTGCCAGCATGAGTTAAAAACAACAAAACAAAATTTTAGTGTGATATATAAGACATTCATCTAAAACATAAGAACAGGAAAAAGTAGAAAGTAAGCCTAATTATGCATGCAGGGTTTTTTTTGTAAAAATATCAAAATTTGATATTTTTCAAGAGTGGTTATTTAATATTTGAGCATCAATATTTGCTTTTTTTTGGTTAATCAATAATAGTGATAAAATTTCCCATTTTGCAAAATGTAACATTAATCTGTAATATTAAGTTGGATACATAGGTTTCACCTGCTTATTAACTTTTAGTATTTGTAGAAACACTACATTATGTTGCTGGTGTAATATGAAATTTGTTTCCATTGAACCATAGTATACTTCTTGGCCCTAAGGGTAAATATTACACATTGTGAATGCTCCTAACATACAGCACTGGGGATAAACACATTTTAAATCAGGACATTGCTCAAAGCTAAAATCTTCTACCAATTGCAGTTGGTCTGTTTAGAGATGAAATATGTAAGACTGGTTTTTAAAAAGCTGTAAATTTTTATTTCCTGTTACTGATACATATTATTTTACACATTTATGGTGTAGTTGTGATACTTTGTTATATGCCTAGAATGTGTAATGATCAAGACAGGGTATCTGGGGCATCTGTCACCTTGACCATTTCAGTGTGTTAGGAACATTTTAAGTACTCTCTTCTAGCTACTTAACATGCAGTATATTATTGCTAACCGTAATTGCCCTACTCTATTATCAAACATTAGAATTTTTACCTTCTATCTAACTGTATGTTTGTTTCCATTAACTACCATGTCTTCATTCCACCCCCAACCCCCAACCCACTCGTTCCAGCCACTGGTATCTATAGTCTTGGTACATTTTATTTTTTGTAATATAGAAAGAATATTTTATGTATTTTTAAATTATGGATTCAGGGGGTACATGTGCAGGTTTGTTACACAGGTATATTGCATGATGCTGAGATTTGGACTTCTAATGAGTTCATCACCCAACTAGTGAACATAGTACATGATAGGTAGTTTTTCAACCCTGACTTTCCCTTCTTTCCTCCCTCCCTCCCTCCTTTTGGATTCCCTAGTGTTTATTGTTCCCATCTTTGTGCCCATGTGTACCCAATGTTTAGCTCTCACTTATAAGTGAGAACATGTAGTATTTGGTTTTCTGTTTCTGCATTAATTCACTTAGGATAATGGTCTTCAGCTGCATCCCTGGTGCTGCAAAGGACGTGTTTTCATTCTTTTTTCTGTCTATGTAGTAGTATTCCATCGTGTATGTGTACCACATTTTCTTTATTCAATCCACACTATTGATGGACACCTGGGTTGACGCTGTCTTTGCTATTGTGAATAGTGCTACAATAAACATATGAGTGCAGGTATCTTTTTGGTAGAATGATTTATTTTTGTTTGGTTGTATACACAGTAATGGGATTGCTGGTTTGAGTGCTAAGTCCATTTTTAGTTCTTTCAGAAATCAACAAACTGCTTTCCACAGGGGCTGACTAACTTACATTCCCACCAACAGTGTATAAGTGTTCCCTTTCCTCTGCAGCCTCACCAACATCTTTTATTTTCTAACTTTTGAATAACAGCCATTCTGAATAGTATGGTAAAGTATCTCATAGTGGCTTTGATTTGCATCTCTCTGGTGATTAGTGATTTGAGCATTTTTTTCAGGCTTGTTGGCTGCTCATATATCTGTTTTGAGAACTGTTCAAAAGTGGACCTTTGCCCACTTTTTGATGAGGTTATTTGTTTTTTGGTTATTCAATAGTTTAAGCACCTTATAGATTCTGGATATTAATCCTTTGTCAGATGCATAATTTTAAAATAATTTCTTCTGTAGATTGTCAGTTAACTCAGTTGACAGTTTCCTTTGTAGCGCAGAAACTCTTTAGTTTAATTAGGTCCCAGTTGTCAATTTTTGTTTTTGTTGCATTTGCTTTTGAGGACTTTGTCACAAATTATTTGCCTAGGCCATCATCTGGAAGAGTATTTCCTAGGTTCTCTTCTAGAATTTTTAGTTTGAGGTCTTACATGTAAGTCTTTAATCCATCTTGGGTTAATTTTTCTATATGGTAAGAAGTAGGGGTCAAGTTTTATTTTTCTGCCTATGGTTAGCCAATTTTCCCAGCACTATTTGTTGAATAGGGTATCCTTTCCCCATTGTTAGTTTTTGCTGACTTTGTTGAAGATCAGTTGGTTGGTGGTGTGTGACTTTATTTCAGGGGTCTATATTCTGTTCCATTGGCCTATGTACCTATTTTTGTACCAGCAGCATGCTGTTTTGTTTACTGTAGCCTTGTAGTATGGTTTGAAGTCAGGTAATGTGATGCTTCCAGCGTGATTTTTTTTCTTTTTCTTTTTTTTTTTTTTTTTTTTGCTTAGGATTGGCTTGACTATTTGGTCTCCTTTTTCGTTCCATTTGAATTTTAGAATAGCTTTTTCTAATTCTGTGAAAAATGACATTGATAATTTGGTAGGAATGTCATTGAATCCATAGATTGCTTTGAGCAATATAAATATTTTAATGATATTGATTCCTCCAACTCATTAGCATGAAATTATTTTCCATTTGTTTTTGTCATCTATGAGTCTTTCAGCACTGTTTTGCAATTCTCTTTGTAGAGATCTTTTGCCTCCTATGTTAGGTGTATTTTTAGATTTTTTTTTTTTTTTTTTTTTTTGGTAGCTGTTGTAAATGGGATTGCATTCTTAATTTGGTTATCAGCTTGAATGTTATTGGTATATAGAAATGCTAATTTTTGGGTGTTGATTTTCTGTCCTGAGAGTTTGCTAAAGTCGCTTATCATGTCTAGGAGTCATATGGTGGAATCTTTAGGGTTTTCTAGGTATAGAATCATATCAGCAATGAAAAGAGATAATGTGACTTTCTCTTTTCCTATTTAGATGCTGTAGTAGTCCATTCTCACACTTCTATAAAGAAATACCCAAATCTGTGTAATTTATAAAAGAAAGGGTTTTAATTGGCCTCAGGAAACTTACAGTCATAGCAGAAGGCAAAGGGGAAGCAAAGACCTTCTTCACATGGCAGCAGAAGAGAGAAGTTCAAGCATGTGAGAACACAGGAAAAACTCCTGTTAATGAAACCATCAAATCTCGTGAAAATTCACTCACTATCATGAGAACAGCAAGGGGGAAACTGCCCCCCATAATGTAATCGCTTCCCTCCCTTGAGAGGTGGGGATTACAATTCAAGATGAGATTTAGGTGGGGATACAGAGCCAAACTATATCAGATACGTTTTATTTCTTCCTCTTGTCTGATTGCTCTGGCTAGGACTTTCAGTACTATCTTGAATAGGAGGGATGAGACTGGACATCTTCTTAGGGAAAATACTTCTAACTTTTGCCTGTGCAGTATGATATTGGGTGTGTGTTTTTCATAGATGACTCTTATTATTTTGAGATATGTTCCTTCGATGGCTAGTTTGTTGAAGGTTTTTATCATGAAGGATGTTGGATTTTAATGAAAGCATTTTTCTGTGTCTATTGAGATGAATGATTATCTCAATAAAATAAATAACAAAAAATGTTTTTTGTTTTTAATTCTTTTTATGTAATGAATCCTTTTGCATATAGTGAACTATCCTTGCATTCCAGGAATAAAGCCCACTTGATCAGGGTGAATTAACTTTTTGATGTGCTGCTGGCTTCGATTTGCTAGTATTTTGTTGAGGATTGTTTGGTATCTGTTCATTAGGGATATTGACCTGTAGTTTTCTTTTCTTATTGTATCTTTGCCAGGTTGGGATAGGGAGTTAGGAAGGAGTCCCTCCTCCTTGACTTTTTGTAATAGTTTCAGCAGGATTGGTACTAACTCTTTGCATATCTGGTAGAATTGATAGAATTCAGCTGTGAATCAATCTGTTCCAGGGCTTTTTTTGGTTGGTAGTTTTTTTAAATTACTGGTTCAATTTCATTACTTGTTATTGGTCTGTTCAAGATTGTTGTTTCTTCCTCATTCTATCTTGGGAGGTTGTGTGTTTCAGGGAATGTATCCATTTCCTCTAGATTTTCTAGTTTTTGTGCATAAAGATGTATATAGTAGTCTCTGAGGATCTTCTGTATCTCTCTGGGATCAATTGTGATGTCATCTTTGTCATTTCTGATTGTGTATAGATTTATTTTCTTTCTTAATCTAGCTAACAGTTTATCAATTTTATTTATCTTTCAAAAAACCACTTTTTTTTTTATTTTGTTGATCATTTGGATGGTTTTTTGGGGTCTCAATTTCATTTAGTTTGGCTCTGATTTTAATTATTTTTTTCTTCTACCAGCTTTGAATTTAGTTTGTTCTTGTTTTCCTAGTTCTCTTAGGTGCAAGGATAGGTTATTAATTTTGAGATTTTTCTATTTTCTTTCTTTTTTTTTTTTTTTTTTTGAGATGGAGTC
This sequence comes from Chlorocebus sabaeus, assembly GCF_047675955.1. Classification (NCBI taxonomy): domain Eukaryota; kingdom Metazoa; phylum Chordata; class Mammalia; order Primates; family Cercopithecidae; genus Chlorocebus; species Chlorocebus sabaeus. The sequence goes on from NC_132907.1 coordinate 3,289,994, forward strand.
TTGCTCTGTACCCCAGGCTGGAGTGCAGCGGTGCCATCTTGACTCACTGCAAGCTCCGCCTCCCAGATTCAAGCCATTCTCCTGCCTCAGCCTCCCGAGTATCTGGGGCTACAGGCACTCGCTACCATGCCCGGCTAATTTTTTGTATTTTTTTAGTAGAGACAGAGTTTCACTGTGTTAGCCAGAATGGTCTCGATCTTCTGATCTCGTGATCCGCCCGCCTCAGCCTCCCAAAGTGCTGGGATTACAGGCATGAGCCACCACACCCGGCCAAGATTTTTCTGTTTTCTTGATGCAGTCATTTAGCACTACAAACTTTCCTCTTAATGCTTTTGCCACTCCCCAGAGGCGTGTGTTGTCTCTTTTTGTTTGTTTAAAAGAATTTTTTGATTTTTGCTTAAATTTCATTGTTTATCCAGAAGTCATTCAAGACTTTTATGTAATGATTTCCGTATATAGTTTGTGTGGTTTTGAGAGTTCCTCATGGTGTTGATTTCTATTTTTATTCCACCATGGTCTGAGAAGATGTTGTGTATGATTCATTTTTTATTTTATTTTTTAATTTAGCTTTTTCAAAAAATTTACCAAGACTTGTTTTATGACCAAGCATGTGGGAAATCCTGAAGTATGTTCTGTGTGCAGATGAGAATAATATATATTTTGTTGTTGTTGGGTGGAGTATTCTATAGATGTCTATTAGGTTCAATTAATTAAGTGTCAAATTTAAGTTCAGATTTTTGTTTGTTTTCTGCCTTGATGATCTGTTTAATAACTTTTGTGGGGTGTTAAATTCTTATTATTGTGTGGCTATATAAGTCTTTTCTTAGGTCTGGAAGTAATTGTTTTATAAATGTGGGTGCTCCAATGTTGGTGCCTATTTATTCATTGAATAGAACCCTTTATCATTATGTAATATTACTTTTTGTCCTTTTTATTGTTAAAGTCTATTTTATCTGATATAGGAATAACAGCCTCTGCCCTTTTTTGTTTTTACTTGCCTGATGCATCTTTCTCTATAGAAAGATCTTTACTTTGAGAAAGATCTTTCTGTATAGATAGATCTTTACTTTGAGCCTTTGTGTGTCATTACATGTGAGATTGCTCTCTTGAAGATAGTAGAAGGATGGGTCTTGTTTTTCCATCCAGTTTGCCACTCAGTGTCTTTTAAGTGGAGTGTATACACTGTTTGCATTCAAGGTTAATATTGATATTTGAGGTTTTCTTTCTGTGTGGTGTTGTTAGCCAGTTGCATGGTAGTCTCAATTGTGTAGTTGCTTTATTGGTTCTATAGGCTATGTGCTTGCATGTGCTTTTGTGGTAGCAAGTATCATTCTTCCATTTCCATGTTCAGTTACCCCATAAGCATTTTTTGATAGTGATCAGTTCCTTTAGTGATTGCTTATCTGGGAACAACTTTATTTCTCTTTTGTTTATGAAGCTTAGTTGGATGGGATGTGAAATTCTTGGCAGAAATTTCATTTCTTAAAGAATGCTAAAAATGGGTCCCCAATCTCTTCTGGCTTATAAGGTTTCTGCTGAGAATTCTGCTGTTAATCTGATGGGTTTTCTTTTATTGGTGATGTGATTCTTTTCCATAGCTGCCTTTTAAGAATTTTTGCATTGACTTTGGATAGTCTGATGACTATGTGTCTTGGGGAAGGTCATCTCGTATAGTACCTTGCAGGAGTTCTCTGGATTTCTTGTATCTGCATGTTGGCCAATTTAAGCAAGATTAGAGAAACTTTTCTTAATTATATCCTCAAATATGTTTTCCTAGTTGCTTACTTTCTCTTCTCACCCAGGAATGCCAGTAAGTCATAGATTTGGTCACTTTACGTAATCCTATATTTCTTGAAGGCTTTATTCAGTTTTTACAATTATTTTTTCTTTATTTGTGTCTGGGTTGACTTGGAAGGGCTCGTCTTTGAGCTCTGAGATTCCTTCTTCTGCTTGATGTATTATGTTGTTAAGACTTCCAATTGTATTTTGAAATTCCTGGCTGGGCACAGTGGTTCACGCCTAGAACTACTCATGTTAGAATTACGTTAGTAGTTCTAATACTTTGGGTGGCCAAGTCGGGAGGATTGTGTAAGTTCAGGGAGTTCAAGACCAGCCTGACCAACATAGTGAGACTTGGTTTCTACAAAAAAAAATTGAAAAATTATCTGGGCATGGTGACATGCACCTGTAGTCCCAGCTGCTTCGGTGACTGAAGAAGGAGGATCAGTTGAGCCCGGGAGTTTGAGGCTGCAGTGAGCTATGATCATGCCACTGCATTCCAGCTCAGGCGACAGAGCAAGGCTGTCTCAAAAAGAAAAAGAAAAAGAAATTCCTGCAGTGAGTTTCTCTCTCTCTCTCTTTTTTTTTTTTTTTTTTTTTTTTTTTTAAGAGACAGGGTCTCTCTATGTTGCCCAGCTGGTCTTGAACTCCTGGGTTGAAGAGATCCTCCTGCTTTGGCCTCCCAAAGTGCTAGGATTACAGGCGTGAGCCACCACACCCAGCCCCATGTAGTGAATTTTTCAATACCAGAAGTTCTGTTTGGTTCTTTCTTAATATAGCAGCTGTGTCGTCTTCAGTTTCTGAATTGTTTTTCCGATTTATTCGTGTTATATTTCAGCTTTCTCCTGGGTCTCTTTCAATTTCTTTGCCACCCATATTCTGAATTCTCTGTCATTTCAGAATTTTTATTCTGGTTAGGATCCATTGCTGGGGAACTAGTGGGATCATTTAGAGATGATGAAACACTCTGGCTTTTTGTATTGCCAAAGTTCTTGCACTGTTCATTCTCATCTAAAGAGCTACTTCTCTTTTTTTTTTTAGTTTGCTATCATTTGGATGGGGCGTCTTGATTTGGTATTCTTTTTTCCCTTGTGGGTATGACTGTGATATGTATTGTTTGTGATTGATTGGATTTGTTTCTGGGTGCTTTAAGGGTGCCAAGGCTCTATATGGGTTTCTTGGATATAGATAGGTTTGTTAACTGGCTTTCTCAGATGTTGCTTGTTTTAGCAATGTGATTTTGTTTGGTCGTGTATTTTAGGATACAGTCAGTAGGTAGCACTTAATTTTAAGAGCTGGTTGGTGGGTGCAGGAGCAGAGGCAATGGAGAAGTGTGAAAAGCACCCTCCCCCAGCCAGTGTTCACCTTCAGTAGGGGTGGAGCCACTGGAGAAACTCAAGAAGTTGTCTCTTTAAGTCCATGCTCATAAACCCTGACAGGAAAAGCCTTTGCCAAGTCCACAACAGTGAACTGAGAAAAGGGGCAGGGAGGTGAGAGATTACTTCCCCTGTTCTTGTCCATTCAGAGGCTTTAGTGGGTGCTTCCTTCAGCAACTGGCACCATTCTTGCATTTCCTTTGACCCAGGGAGGACTTTGGCAGGATTCGCTCCCTACTCCTTCAGTGACAGACCATGCCAAGGATTAGATTTCTAGGAGTGAGATCTGCCTCCCTTCTGCTCCTGAGACCTGATGGGGCACTATCCCCTGTTTATTGGTATATTTTAAATTGAGGAATCCAACTAATTATTCAGTTACATACTGAATACAAAGATCTTGAAGCCTCTGCCTTTCAAAATAAATGGTATGGGGATTTTAAATTGTATTTTTATTAATCATAATGAGCAAAGTGAAACTGAGTAACACAGAATAGATAGAATAAATATTGTATTTTTGTTTTATTTATTTATTTATTTATTTACTTACTTATTTACTGAGATGGAGTCTTGCTCTTGTTGCCTGGAGTGCAACAAGGCTGGAGTGCAATAGCACTATTTCAGCTCACTGCAATTTTCGCCTCCCAGGTTCAAGTGATTCTCCTGCCTCAGCCTCCCAGGTAGCTGGGATTACAAGCATTCACCACCATGCCTGGCTAATTGTGTATTTTTAGTAGAGTAGAAACAGCCATGTTGGCCAGGCTGGTTTCGAACCCCTGACCTCAGGTGATCCACCTGCCTCGGCCTCCCAAAGTTCTGGGATTACAGGTGTGAGCCACCATGCCCAGCTAAATATTGTGTTAAAAGCGAAAGTTTATCCTCAAAATATTTTTAAACTTTCAATATAGTAAGAGCTTATAATATCAAACTTCATTTACATTTGTGATATACTGTAGTGTGATAAATCAGATTGCCTGTTCTGACTCCTTTGGGCTCATTTGTGAAATCAGGGCTTCCTAAGCAAATGAATAATGTTAAAAGAAGATGCTTATGTAAAAGTAAACTATTTTCAACTGTTTTGTAAGTATCTATTTAATGTAAACATGATGTATGTAATTATTTCAAGCAGAAAACAGAGTATTATTATCACTTAAGTGTACTCATTATAAATGACTTAATTTCATTCTGCCATTTAGACAGATTTCTACTAGGCAATGATTTATTATCCTAAGGCTCTTTACAAATTGTTTCTTTTCTTTTTTTGGTTGTGGGGAGAATCAAACCCCAGTGTTCCACGTAACAGGTAGGTATACTTACTGCTATACAAGCACGGAAAAAAGGGTTTATTTTTAAATATTTTAAGCATTTAAAAGTTATTTTTCTTTTAAAATGTTTCATATGTTTAAAAACTTTTTAAAAAATATTTCTTTTAATGTTTTAGTTCATATTTTACTAATTCAGGTACTTACTGAGTCTGTTTTCTAAGATTTTATTTGGTTGAAAGAGGCATAAAAATTTTACAGATATATTTAGATATTTTAGAGTTTCTCTTTTGGTTCAGTTCATCCACCTGTACATTTAAAGTCAGGATTCTCTTAGCATTGACGTGTCATCTATAGGGATGGGCATGACTGGTGATGTATGGGTATTGGTGTTTTATGTCTTGGGCTGATGTTCTTAGTCTCCTAATAGGCGTAATAGAGACTTTTTTTTTTTTTATCTTATGTTGTTAATAAAGTTGTAAAATAAATATTGTTATTGCTATGAATCAATAAGTCCAAATTTAGTTCGTTACTATTGAGAGATTTTCTTCTGAGGAAGAAAGAATGAAAGCTTGAATATCTGGTAATAAAATAAACTTCGTTTGTGTTTAATTAAAATTTTTATATTATTTACCTTACCTATGCAGTAATACATATTATGTATTACATTTTATTTCTCAAAAGGATCTGTAGTACCTTCTAGGAGGCTTCTTAATGTCACTTTTCCCCACCCCCTTAAATTATAACCAGCTAGAATGATTTCAGTGCTGTTACTGGACTAAAGGTTATCATTGCTGGCTTCTTATTTAAGACCAGAAGTAATGCTGAGATGAATGAGGAACATGATAAGCACATAGTAAGTGCTTAATAAATGTCAAAAGTAAATTCATAGTAGGATAAATATTACCCTTCTGTTGGAAGTGTTCCATGGAGAAGTGATTTTTATTATACTTCATTTTCCTTATTTCTATGTTTATTTCATTGATCACCCCTGCTCTCCTTTTAACAATTTTCTTTAATCCCTACATGCAGAAACTCAGAGCTAGAAAAATTAGATTCAGACTCTAATTCCTTGAGGGCATTACTGTATTAGTAGTCAGGAGATTTATTCCATGAATATATAATCTCAAAATTATTTTTCTGTCACTTCCATTGTGGATTCACTTAACTTTTATCTTTATGGCAACTTCTTAGGAATCAGAAGAAATCCAGGAAAATTGCCAGGTGTAGTAGATTTTTCTTTCCAGTATTTCTTTCAAATGACACTAGACACTACACCTCTTCATGTGTAGTACAAGTACCTTATAACAGTATAATCAGTTCTTCTCTCTTGTCACTTATAACATTGCTGACATTCATTCTGCTTATCTGTAAACAAAATACATTGTTACTGTTATTATTTTAAACAAACTGTTATCTGTTAGATCAAATAAGAATAACAAAATATTTTATTTTACCTTCACTTCTTTCTTGTCTAACACTCTTGTTTCTTTGTGTTGATCCAAATTCCTGACCTCTGTAATTTTTGTTTTCTCTGAAATGAGTTTTAACGTTTCTTGTGAGGCAGATCTACTGGCAAAAAAAAAAAAAAAAAAAAAGGAAAAGAAAAGAAAAAAAGGAAAAAGAAAAAATTCCCTAAATTTTTATTTGCCTCAGAAAGTCTTTATTTCTCTTTCACTTTTTGAAGGTTAACTTTGCAGGATACAGAATTCTAGGTTGGTGTGGTTTCTTTCAGCACTGAGTAATTCACTCCTCTGTCTTCTCGTTTCCATAGTTTGTAAGAGAAGTCCAATGTAATTCTGATCCTTGTTCCCCTGTAAGTAAATTTCCACCTTTCCCCCACCAGCTTCTTTTAAGATTTTCACTTTGGCAAGGTATAGTTTTTTTTGTTTGGTTGGTTTTATTTATCCAGCTTGATGCTCCCTTCACTTCCTGGATCTGTTATTTTTTGTCTGTCATTAATTTTGGAATATTCTCAGCCATTATTGCTTCAAATATTTTCTCTGTTTCTTCTGTCTTCTCCTTCTTGTATTCTCATTATGCATAAGTTACACCTTGTATGATTGCCCCACAATTCTCTGATATTCTGTATTGTCTTTTCATTCTTGTTTTCTCTTTGCATTTACATTTTGAGCTTTTCCATTAACTTATCTTCAACCTCATTGAGTCTTTCCTTGGCCATGTCCAGTCTACTAATCAGCCTATTAAACCCAGTCTTCATTTTTGTTACAGTGGTTTTGATCTAACATTTCCTTTGGATTGTACCTTGGTTTCCATGTTTCTCCTTACGTTACCCATCTGTTCTGTATGTGGTGCACTTTTCCAGTAAAGCGTTATCATATTATAGTTGTTTTAAATTCCTAGTCTGATGATTCCACTGTCTCTGCCATATCTGAGTCTAGTTCTGATGTTTGGTTTGTCTCTTCAGATCATGGGGGTTTTGTCTGTCTGTTTTTGCCTTTTAGCAGCCTGGTAATTACTTGTTGAAAGCCTGATATTATATATCAGGTGAAAGGAACTGAAGTAAATAGGTCTTTAGTGTGAGATTTTATGTTTATTTGGCTAGGCATTAGATTGTGTTTATTGTTTGCTTTAGCTGCATGTCAGAGGCTTTTTGTTTTTGTCTCCTCTGTTGTCTTTGGGTTTTTCTAGGGTCCTTAAAAAGGGCCTGACTCTTAGAGTTATTTTAGCTGTAATCCCCTGGTATTTTATAGGAACTCTATTGATATGGTGTTAACTTAGGGTAGATGGGGAGATATTCTATAGTCCTCTCTTAGGTCTCATCTCTTAAGTGAGCTGGAGTTGGGCATTTCCCTTCCCCCCAGGTCAGCTAGGTTCTGATAAAATAGTTTCTCTTGAACTATTTCAGGCATTATTGAAAACAATAGAGAGCTCTGGAGTGTTTTTAAATGGTTACCTTTCCCCTTCCCCAGCCAGAAACAAGAGAGAGTTTTTATGTGGTCTTCATAGTGAGAACCTAGTAGCCCTCCTGGAATAAAACTCATAAAAATTTGTCCCCTCCCCCTTAAGGTTGAACCTCCTCCTAGTTTTTAACTCTTAAGCTAGTCCACACCCCGCCAACAGTTCCTCCATTGCAGTTTAAAGTGTTCTTACATTAGTACTGGCTTCAGCTGAGGTACCCTGTAAACTGATTTTATATCTGCTTGTCTGGTCTCTCCATTTTCAGGGAAGCAGTTTGCTCTGTGGCCTCATTTCTCTGATGGATCTAATCAGAGTTGTTGACTTTCAGTTTTTTAAGCCTTTTTTCTTTTGGAAGGTCAGTAGTACCTACTTCCAAGCTCTATATACGTCAAACCAGACAACGGAAGTTCTCTGTTTCTTATTAGAATGACAACATAACTTTAGAGCCTGCGTAGTCTCTTAAACCTTTTCTTTTCCATCTATAAACACAGCTCCCAGTGAACATTTGAACACAGATAACATTTGGAAAGAAATACTTTTTTCATCTTCTTTTTGAAATTATCTTTTCATTTTTTGATTTTTCTAAATGCAGAGTGCAATTCTATGCAATCTGGAAGACAATGAATGAGTCCTTGATGCTTTCTTCGTAAGTCTTGATTTAGCAATTAGAAAACTTTTTTTTTTTTTTTTAATCTTGAACTTGTATCTGCCTCAAAAGATGTAGACAGGATGGACAGAGAGGAGAATTCATGTACAATTTTAAGTATCTTCTGTTTCCGTTTCCCAGAGTATCCTGTGAATAAAAGAAGGAATAAAGGGAGGAGACCAAAATTATAGTGTTCTATAAGTAGATGTGTAACAGACAGGTAATGATATTTGAGTAGTATGTTAGACAATGATATTCAGTCATGTCCAGAGGAAAATAGAGGTTGAGACACTGCCATACCTTGGAGGGTTGGGATGAGGCCATGAGAGTTACCTGAAGGAGTTGACATGTGATCTGTATTTTGGAGGATGACTAGATTTGAGGAGAGCATGCTGAACACGGAGAATTGCCTGTAAGATAGACGATTTCATCTATGGTTGCTTTTTTCCTATGTTAAGGATTTGGAGATCAAAGCAAATTAGGCAAGTTAGGTAGTGTTTCCCTAACTCTTACTTGATATATAGTTTTATTACTTGGTTTGATATGTTGCAAATTCCAGACTTGCTCTATCGTGTATTTCAAAGCTAACTAAGCAATTTTTGAGTTTTGGATTATTTTATATTATCCTGTAGTATAAACTTTGGGGATTAACTAACTGATGGATCTAGTAAGAGCTGTTGACTTTTAGTTTGTTCAGCTTTTTTCTTTTTGTAAGGTCAGTAGTATTTAAATTTTTAATTCTCAGATTATGTCTCAAGTATTTTGCATGCTGGTAGAATTCATTTGGATTAAGTTTCACTGGTTTTGTTGTTACTTCAAATGTAAGGATATTTTGTGATTTCATAGATAGTAGAGTATTTTCAGAAATGTTAAACCACTCATTTTGCCAATCTTATTTAATCTATTTCTCTTAAAGCAGCAGGTCATTATATAACTTTATACATATGTTTAGTCTGAACCTCCACATTTTTAGTTTACTCTTATAAGTCTACAGTACCACTACCTCCCAGTGAAAGTATAATCAACATAATTTTAACTGCTATGTTGAAACATAAGAATACTATTAGTTTAATAACTAGCATTTTATTACCTAGTTCTAACGTAGTATCATAGCTTTTGAAATTACCGTTACCAGCCAAGATAAAGCTGTTCTAGCATACATATAATATACTGTTTCTAAAATGAAATGAATACGTATACATAGAAGAAAGAATTTTGGACTCCTTGAAGAAAGCAGGATAAAGAATCTATTTTAGATTACGAATACAGCACCAAAGCAATTGACATCTTAATTTTCTAAAAAAATCATCCTGTGATTTTGTTTCATAAAATTTGACTTTTAATTATGTTTCTGCTAAAATTATTCTCTGAGGTATTTTGCATAGATAACTTAAGACATTTTGGAGTGAAGAAACACTCCTTAAAGTGACCAATAGTACCACCTATTTAATATTTGTTTTTATTCCAGATGTCTCTTTCCTTACTCTTTGCCTTCCTTAATAGAAATAGTGTGTTAATTTTCTCTTGCTGTTATAACAAATTACTATAAATTTAGAGGCTTAAAGCAACATGAATTTGTTATCTTAACAATTCTGTAGGTCAGAAGTCCCATATGAGTTTCACTGGGCTAAAATCAAGGTGTGAACAAGCTGTTTTTAGGATCTAGGGTTAGAATTTGTTTACTGCTTATGAGGGTTGATGGCAAAATTCGGTTCCTTGCAGTTGTAGGACTGAGGTCTCATTTTTCTACTGCTGTCAACTGAAGGTTGTTCCACTTTATAAAAGCTACCACATTTCTTGGCTTGTCTCCTTCCTCCATGTTGAAAGCCAGCAATAGCCAGTTGAGTCACTTTGCATCTCTCTGACCCACTGTTCTTCTGTAATTTTCTACTTTTAAAGACATACACCGCCCAAATAATCCTAGAAAATCTCACCATTTCAAGGTTCTAAACTTTAGTTATATCTGTTGATTCATTTACTGTGTAACATAACTTATTCACAGGTTCCAGGAATTAGAACATGGACATCTAGAGGAACTGTGCTTCTTCCTAGCATAAGCAGTGATACTGACAAGTCCCTGACTTTCTGGATGAGTTTTCCTTTTCTGTTTAGAATACCTCTGACTTTTTCCTCCTCGATTCAGTGAGCACAAAAGAGGTGTTGAGATTCAGTCACTAAGGTGCCATTAATATATTAAATATAATGCCTATAGGAAAATAATAGGAGAAACAAATTTTAGAAACACCGAAAAAAGAAAATATACTTTTAGAGTATTCTCTTGAAAAAGAGAAAGTCATGTATATTTTTGTTGATGTGTATTAATTTAATATGTATTAATTGGTCCCAATCCTTAATACAAAAGTTCATAGTTATTCATATAGCAGCAGGAAGTAAACCATTATGGGTAATTAGGAGTCTCTTAATATAGTATAAAAGCATTCCAAGATGAAGAGATATTTACTCAGAGCAATAACTTGCAATCATTTACCAAAATTTATGTCAGTTTTGATAATGGATGATATTGGATCTTAATGTGTTATTTCTTTCCTACTTAGATCATCACGAAGTATGTATATGAGCTCCTGGAAAAGGATTGTAATTTGAAAAAAATATCTATTCCAGTAAGTCAAATTTTAAAGAAATGTTTATTTCAAATGTTTATTTCCAAGTAAAATAGTTTTTAATTCAGAAGAAAACTTTTGTTTTGGGTTGACTGTGATAAGTTTAAATGTTAAGGTTTATTGTGTTGATAGTGATAATTTTAAATGCTTATTAGTGTACCTCATCTCATTCTGCACAGTAGTTCTTATAAAGAATATTCTTCAGTATAAATGAAAAAAGTACCGATTTCTAGTCTCTTTGAAAATGATGACTGAATTAAAAGGATTACCCTTACCTGTACCCTTTCTCATTTCACTGGAATAATTTATTTTTATTTATTTGTAGTAAACCAGTGAAATTTTTGTTACATTAAACATTCACTGTCTCTTTAAGTATTTCTTGTCTTTTAAAAATATGTCTTATTTCTACACATAGTATGTTGTTTCCTCTACACATTCCCAAATTCATTCCTGGTGCTTCCTGTTTCATAACACTGCTCCTTCCCTTTTTGGCAGAACATTTTTTTGAATTTTGCACATTTTGCCATTTCAGAGTGAAAAAGTTTGAGATTTGTTCTCAGATTCAAATTGTCAAAAAAAAAAAAAAAGAAAAAACACAAACCCCTGTTTTTTAAATGTAAACCACAAAATATTAAGCTTTAAAACGAAGAGATTGTAATCATGTGTGAAATGGTGGTTGGACTAGATCGGAGGATCTTTGCTGTCCCTGACGACTTTATGATTTTATGATATATAAGAATCTGGGATACTTGCTGAAAGTAATTCATTTAAGGCACACTTTGCATGTAGATAATTTTGTTTGCATGAAATGTTGCATGAGTTTAAAAAATTCTTTGGATAGTACTATTTTATTATAAATTGGAGGGTTTGGGGATTTCTTAATATTGTCCCTCTCCAGAACTGATTCTGTAGTTCCTTTTTTAAAGGAAACCTTTTTAATTTTCTGTACGTAACCTCAAGTGCAAGATCACGTTATTAGTCACTCACTCATTCATTCATTTATTCAACATAAATTTATTTAAATGTTTTTTAGGTGATGGACACTGTTCCAAGTGCTTATAATGGATTAGTCAATAAAATATTATTCTGTGTAACAGCTACATCAACCCTTGGTTTATTTGGAAACTTTTCTTCCTTTAAAGTCAAGATTTTAGTACCTTTCTTTGAATGAATATGCCAGTCTTTTTTGAATTTAAACTTACTGTTTTAGTTTTGACTTAGGCCTAGCATTTTACTTCATTTAAACTATATATTGAAATTTGGTCTTCTGGAAAGTCAGGATAGAATTTTGTCACTTTGCCCAGTTTTCCTTTGTTGTTAATTTTGTTTCAGAGTTTCTGAAGAATGATATTTAAAGAGCATTAGGTTAATTTATTGATACAGCACAATTAATATTGAGTCTGTTAGTTCTATAATACTTCTAGTTCCAGGGAACCCTTAAACTCACTTCAGTCTCCAAATTTCTAGAACAAATCACAAAATAATTGGCTGTATACAGCATATTATATGTTTAAGTTTCATTATTGATCTTTATAGATGGAAGGGAACTTTTTATTATGGATCAGATTATCCTTTGATTTTAAATTTGGACTATAAAGCTAATAAGCAAGACAGATTTACTTTATGTGAAACTTAAGCATCATACCCATCTTTGGTTAATAAAGTTTCCCTTATTTTGTAAACTTAAAAAAGACTCTAAATTTTGTCTTAGGAAATTAGTATTTCCCTTTAAATTATCACATATTTGATATCGTTGTGACACTTTTCTTCACAACTATTTTTTAATAGCTGTTATTTTTCTCCTGAGGTCTCTTAAATCTCAGAGTGAAAGTGGGTTTTTGTATGTGGGTATGTGTAAATAGTTGTTCTTTTTACTTAAAGAATACCATCAAACCTTTGTTTTTTCCCTCGTGATGAACTCTTTCAGTTTTATAAACTATTTTAAAAGGGAAAAAGAACCATTTTTTAAAATGACAGTACTTTGTAGAATCCATGATTTGATTTGATAGTAAACAGTATGATCATGCCTATGTTTACCCCACATCTCTCATAAATAGGCATAAAGTATTCTCAATTATAGTAAAATATCTCATACTTGTATAGAACACTGGAGACATGAATTAACAACTTCACTACAGATTTTCACTTAGTTTATTACATGCATCATGTTTCAGCAATTAATGGTGTTCGTGAGTATTCCACAATGAATTGGTAACTGCTAAAAATTGTTTGGTGCAGTCTCACCAACCAAAAGGTGTCTGAGGTTGATTTGTCAATAAAGTGAGGTGATTCGCTGGAATGACCATTATGTGTATTCCTTAATGAAAGCTTAGCTTAATAAATTACCACTGTTTGAAGATAAATGGCCTTGGAACAGCCATATGTTCAAACTTAATTAGGTTAATGAAGAAGAAATTATTTTATTCATATAGATATCTTACTATTTAAAATTAGCACTAACTTAGAAAGTACATTGTAGTTACCATGTGCAGAGTCAGAGTTCTATGTAAACTGAGGTGTATATTAGCCAATGACCAGCTAGAATACTGCTCTTACCCCTTAATCATTAATATTATTACATTATTCATCTTCATTGTTGTTTTTCTTTAATATTTTGGTATTCTCATATTTTGAAAGTCAACTTTTCTCAGTGTTCAAGTAAAACTTTCATTTATTCATGGTTACCTTAATTTATAGCCCCTTAAAAATTCTCTAGCAGCATTTTTTTTTTAATGTGATTCTATTTTCCCTCTTTTTTCTGAGACAGAGTCTCACTCTGTTGCACAAGCTGAGTGCTGTGGTGCAGTCATGGCTTAGTGCAGCCTGGACTTCCTGGGCTCAAGCAATTCTCCAGCCTCAGCCTCCCAAGTAGCTGGGACTACAGGTGCGTACCACCATGCCCGGCTAATTTTGGATTATTTGTAGAGACAGGGTCTCACTATGTTGCCCAGGTTGATCTTGAACTCCTGGACTCTCAAGTGGTCCTTTATCAAGCAGCATTTTAATATAAAAAATATATTTTTATCATCTGAAAATGTTTCTTTCAGTTTTAAGTGATTGTGTGGACTTCAAAGTGCCAGTATTCCATTGCTTAAAAAATTGACTCAGTTTCTTGGTAACAGGGGACTTAGTGAAATAGGAAAAAAGACCGTGATCAGCACCTACTGGAATATCTGTACTACAGGTTTTTACATTAAAGTAAATAGGTATCCATCTCCATAGCCATTCCAGGATCCATTAAGGCCTCACTGACCTTAAGAGACACTTTTCTTTGTGCGTGTTTAGGCATACTGTTTGCTAATTGAATGACTAGAAACCCCTGTGGCATCTTTCTTGTTATACACTGACAGCTTTGCCTTTCAGTTTTTTAATTTTGTTCTTATCATCATTACCTTTTTTTATTTTTAAGCCTCTTTAACTGAGTAATTCTTCTATTTTCATATAATGTTCCTAGGTAAAAGGGAATTTTTCTTCTTAGGTTTGGTTTTCCTGTGTCTCTCATCCACTTATCTTTCTGTGTGGCTTTAGTCATATTTATTGTCGTCATTATAATTTGTTTACTCTGGACATAGCATGCAGCTGAAGCTAATATGATTGTGTTATATATCATCTCTCTCTTCCTGTATTTTTAGCTATTGCTAATAAAATTTTAGTTATGTCATTTTAATTCTTTAACATTGTATAGCTCTTGTAAAATTCTCTATAATTATGTACTAGTTTAATCTTCGGTATATGCTTTCTGAACCAGGCAAGTATTATAACCATTTTAGAGGATCCATTATTTAGTTAAATGCCTTTTATCTAAAGGAAGTCACTGGTGAGACTTGATAAGATTCCTCATTCCAAAAGTTTATTGTTTTTGATTACTGAGTGCCTACAATGTGCTAGGTTTTGTTTTAGGTACTGAGACTACAGGTGGATACAAACCAGAGAACTCTGTGCCTGCCTGGACTTACATTCTAGTGAAGGGAGCAGGCGGTGAATAAACACACTTGCAAAAATATAGAGTGAAGCATACAATATGTTAGATCTTGGTATGTGCCATGGAGGAAAATAAAACAGGGAAAGGGACTACAGAATTTTCAGGGACATGTTTGGGATTTTAAATGTGGTAGTCAGGGAAGGCGTCAATGAAAAGGTGTTATTTCATCTTTAAGCCCTGTGTCCATGCTGCTCTTGCTGAAATAAGTGCCATTTTTGCTCTGTTTGCACAAATGCCTAAGCCATCTCTTACTGAAACTAGCCTGATTGTTTTAGAAGTACAGGTATTTTATTTTGTTTTTCTCTTCCTAAGTGTAATGACTGGGAATATTTAGAATCCAGGGCTTTTTTTTTTTTTTTTTTTTTTTTTTTTTTTTTTTTTTTTTTGGCGTCTAGAGTTTTTGTATACTTCCTGTTTTGATAATTGTATAGAACATATACAGTTGCCAAAGTGAAGAGTTATTGCGTTACACAATATGTGGATTGACCTTTATGTGAGAGTGTGTAACCAGCCATCAGAATGTCAACTTCCTGCTTGATCTGACTATCCAAAGACTTCAATTTCCAGTCATTGGCCAGTGCTGATGTGGAATACCACTCGGTGTGTCATGGCATATGTAACAAAAGGTTGGGAAGTTATCTCTTTCTAAAAGTGTTTTGTGTCTTTCAAATGTAAATCATACATCATTTAGTTAACAATCTAAATATTAAGTACAATCAAAATAGATAAAAATATTTTTTATTCTGTAAGTAACTAGTTTATAAAGTAAACTCATTGGAGTACATAATGTGACTTTGTAAAAATAATTGTTATATAATCCTGTGTTCACACTCTGAATGAAATTTGGAAGTCCATTTACATAGATCAGGTAAGAATAGAATAGATGGTTAGTTTTTAAGTAGTTACCTCTTCTTCCCTTTAAAAGTTTAGTGGTATTCCTGGCTGATATATTTCTATGATTTTCCAATATATCTATCTCCAATTTCAGTTTTCTATTTTTTATTATAGGTGCAATATATTTCTGTTATACAACTATAGACTTATAGTTGTGTGACCATGGGCAACTTATTTAAACTCTCTAAGCCTCAATTTCTTCATCTGTAAATCAGCATAATAATAGTGCCATCTAAATGGGTTGTTATTGAATGAGATAATGTTTTTAAAACAGGTAGCATAGCAGTTAGACTATAGGAGGCACTAAAAAATAGTTATTTTTATTTCCAATGATAATATAATACTAAATATACAATAATAATGAAGAGAAATATATTACCAATATTTTTTATTTTATTTTATTTTATTTTATTTTATTTTATTTTATTATTATTTTTTTTTTTTTGAGACGGAGTCTCGCTCTGTCGCCCAGGCTGGAGTGCGGTGGCCGGATCTCAGCTCACTGCAAGCTCCGCCTCCCGGGTTCCCGCCATTCTCCTGCCTCAGCCTCCCGAGTAGCTGGGACTACAGGCGCCGCCACCTCGCCCGGCGAGTTTTTTGTATTTTTAGTAGAGACGGGGTTTCACCGTGTTAGCCAGGATGGTCTCGATCTCCTGACCTAGTGATCCACTCGTCTCGGCCTCTCAAAGTGCTGGGATTACAGGCTTGAGCCACCGCGCCCGGCCAACCAATATTTTTTATATTTTTGTATTTAAATTACTATCATGTCTTGTCCCATCCACCTAATATATAATTGTTAATCTCTACCGAATATTTTAATTTTGTGTTAAAATTGTTTTTTACACCTATAATTCTATAGTAACCATTTAATACTTTATAACAGCCAATTGTTTGTTTTTCATTTATGTGTATGCCTGATCAAAAGACATTTCTTTATTATTTAATTTTATTTAATTACAGGTAGATGCCACTGAGAGTGAACCAAAGAGTTTTATCTTTATGAGTGAGGATGCTTTGACAAACCCACAGAAACTGATGGTTTTAATTCATGGTAGTGGTGTTGTCAGGGCAGGGCAGTGGGCTAGAAGACTTATTATAAATGAAGACCTCGACAGTGGCACACAGATACCATTTATTAAAAGAGCTGTGGCTGTAAGTACAATTTCCTGGGTTTTTTCTTTTTTTCTTTTTATTTTTTTGGCATTTTATAGTACTGTTTTATTATATGATTTTGTTTCTTCAAAAAGTATATCCTAAGCATAATCTTATCTCCAGGTTGTTATTATTTATTTTACTTGTATGAAAAATTATTCTGCATTATTTTGAGTTACAAAAGAAAAACAAAGTAGCATCTTGAGCATACAGAGATTTAAATAACGTATTTTGAGTGAATTATTTTTCTAAAATATTTTTAATCCTGTGAAATGTCAGTTAAACTATCAAATGTTTATCAACATTATTGAAAATACTTCTGACAAAAATATCATGACTGCTTTTGTAACCCTTTGCCTACCTAATTTGGTAAAGTTAGAAACTAAAGGAGATCTGCTGCTTTGAATTAATCTCATATTATTTAAAGGAAGAGTTGGAATAACTAAATTTTTTTTTTAGAGCCCGCAAATAAAATGCTTTAGGCATGAGATGCAGACGTACAGAATGGCAAAATGTAATCCTTAATGAATATTTTATTCTTATTTGCATTCAAACTTTTTAGAAACTTCTTTTTTTAAATTGTATTCAAGATTTCATGCAATAGTGAAATGTTTTTGTGACATAATATTGGCATATTTTAATGTTTGGCTGCTTTTGTTTTATTATTGCATTCATAAGTTCTATAGTGAACAGCCCAATTTTGCAAAGTAAGAATTTCTTTCATGTGAGTAGTTTTTTTTTTTTTTTAGAAAAACATAAACTGATATCTTGTATAAAAGACTTTTGTAAAAAGTAAAGGAATATATGTGTCCATGTTGGCTTTATTTGTTTTATTTATAAGAATTATTACATTTTTGTAATTAAAATTGGAAAGGATTTCTTTAATACGCTAATGGTTACAAAAGTCAAAGGTAACATGTTCTCTATTCTGTAAGTCAGAAATGATAATATGAAGGCTCAGTCCAGCTCCTAAAGAACATTTTGGTTAATAGATTTTGAAACTGTTAAAATGCTGAAAGTAGAATTTCTTAAGTTAACTATATGTTTGTTTGTTTGTTTTCCACTTTTCATGGATAGGCAAAGAATGCAAAGATATTACTTTTGATCTGATTGCTTATTTCGATAGTGTGTATTTTAGTAGAATTGAAGTAACTAAAATAAATTGAAGTTTAGACTAAGTTAACTCACATAAAATATTATGTTTAAACTGTTTCGGATTTCAGGTTTTAAATAGTTAAATGAACTTTCTCTCTGACACATTTGTTTGTAGTTAGAACAGGTCCTGTCTGTGTATTTTCGGAAGAACATTATATGTAAAATGTGTTCACAATTTGATGATTATTTGAAAATATAACTTAGTAAAGAAAATCAGATGCTTTCAACGTGCCAGTGCTAGGTGAAATATTTTATGTAGTTATATTGTCTCTGCTATAGATCACCTAAACCTTTCCTATTCTGGAATATTTTATTGTTGTGTAAGGATTTTGAGGGGAAAGTCTATATGGAAAACCATGCCAAACATGTTTCTTTGAACAAACTTTCTATTGATATCCCAAACAGGAGGGAGGAAGTTTGTCAGTGACATTACAATAGTAAGTCGTTTTGTTCTTATAAGCAGGAATAGTGTTTTGGGAATAACAACATTTCACCGTCTTGAATTTTTTCTTCTTAAAAAAAAATGGCAATTCATGATTCCTTGAAAAGAAGCAACTGATTTCTAAGCATGCAGCACACAGAAATTTTAGTTTATATATTTAATTCTCTTTATTTTTTTGAAAAAATGAATGTGAACAGTATTATGGTAATTTTCTTCATGGTGATTTAGAAACAGATCACTTTTAAATCTGGATAAAGTGATTTTACTAGTTTGGCTTTACCTTTTCATAGTGTTTTCTTGAAGGGTTTTGCTCTGTGGGTGGGGAGGGGTTGGTTGAGGGAAGGATGATGGTATTTTAAGATGCAGTCAGAGGAAGACTAATAAACAGGGAATAAGAAGCTGTCCCATTCTTACTTTTTTTTTTTTTTTTTAAATCAGGTTAGCTCTGCTTTTGTTTTTATTTGTTTGAACTTTTTCTAAAGCTTTATTTAAAGAAAGATTTCCAAAATTTTCAAAAAGTTAGAACCTCTGGTCTATTTTTCATGGTCTGTGGGTTTTCATATCACAACTGAAGTAAATTCTGATATTTTGGGGGCCACACAATACTACCTTTACTCAGTGTTATTAATACTATTTCCTTATATTCCCTGCAGATTTTTGGTATAAGATTGAAATTCCTAAAATTGGATTCCTATCATTGTAAGGTTGAAACTTTTTTTTCAATAGTAGAGCCCTGTCTAAGTGGACTAGTTTGTGAACAGTATTAAGTTTAAATCTGTGAAGCCACTTAGGTTGAAAGGAGGGCATGGTGAATATTGGAACCACTCCCACAACAGCCCCTGAGATTTCTTCGCCAAATGCCCCAGGGCTGCACAAGTCATAGTTTGAAAATCATAGGTATTCTAATCCTTGCATTTTAGATTCTTCAGGACTTTATTATCAAAAGTGTATTAAGAGTTCATGTTGGAGGAATGGTGCATATCAGATAAATCCCCACAAGTGCTTCTGAGGTTGCCATTGCTAATATTCTTGATAGCCTTCATTGCATAATATGTTACCTGGAGTAAGAAACAGTATTTCACATAGCCAAGTACCAATTATTCAGCCTCTGATTGTGCAGCTTTAGAATTAGTCATATTTGTTTCTTCGTTGATGACTTTTACTCACATACACCTTTTTAGGCATTTTCACTGGTCTCTAAAAAGGGGTAAAAAGCAGGCAACTCTATTCATGCCCAAGAGTCAGTGGTAGGAGCAGCTATTGATGTGGTCCAGTCCCAGAGTGAGGACAGGGGCCTGGCCCACTGTGACCCAGCTTCCATAGCAACCCGGGCCGGGCAGTCTCACACGTCTGAAGGTTTATTTATATTTCTCACGCTCTAGCTCTAAGGGGAAATGTAGAACTTGATGGCAGTTGTATTTATGAAAACAAGGATTGAGAAGTTATAGAAACTATTTTGTAATAAAATCAGTAAAAAAGTAAAGTTTAAATTACAAAAGATACTTTCAAAATACTGTCTGTAAGTGATTTAGGTATTAATTTTAATAATTTCATGAGAAGTCTGATTATTTCACTAGGATAACATTTTCCCTAATTTCTCATAGATGGATTATTCAGAAGAATCTGCTATGTCCATAATTACTTAGATTATAATACTCATGCTGTTATTTCTGAGGTTTAAAAATTAATGCTATTTTTATTAATGTAATTTATACAGTTTGGCTTCCATAACATGGTGGACTGGGCTTATTAATATGAACTTCTCCCATTAAACACTCATAAAAACAATGAATAAAATGTAACAAAAATACTAAATACCTAGTTGTATGTGAATGTTCAAAACACAGAGGAGGAGGAGAGTGGAGGCAGAGGAAGATGGCTAAATAGAAGCCTTCACCAAATGTCCTCACTGCAAGAACACCAAATTAAACAGCTATCCACACAGAAAAAAGCACCTTCATAAAAAACAAAAATCAGGTGAGCAGTCACAGTATCTGGTTTTAACAGTATATCACTGAAAAAGGCACCGAAGAGGGTGGGAAAGATACTCTTGAATCACTGAAGCCACCCCTCCCTTGTGTCCTGGCAGCAGCAGCATGGTGTGGAGAGAGAATCTGTGCATTTGGGGGAGGGAGAGCACAGTGACTGTGGGACTCTGCATTGGAACTCAGTGCTACCCTGTCGCAGCAGAAGGCAACACCAGGCAGATCTCAGTTGACACCCATGGAGGGAGTATTTAGACTGGCCCTACCCAGAGAGGAATTGCCCATCCTAGCAATTGAAACCTGAGTTCCAGCAAGCCTCACCACCATGAGCCAAAGTGCTCTGGGGTGCTGAATAAACTTGAAAGGTGGTGTAGGCCATAAAGACTGCAATTCTTGGGCAAGTACTGATGCTGTGCTGTGCTGTGCTGTGCTTAGAGGCAGTAGACTTAGCAAGCAAGCAAGCAAGCAAGCAAGCAATCAACTGAGATACCAGCCAGGGCAGCTAGGAGAGTCCTTGTGCACCCCTCCCCAAACCCAGGCAACACAGCTCGCAGCCAGGAGATACTCCTTCCCTCTGCTTGCGGTGCTTGAGGAGAAAAGAGGAAAGGGTAAAGAAGGCTTCGTCTTGCAACTTGGATACCAGATGAACCACAGTAAGATAGGACACTGGGCAAAGTCCTGAGGCTCCTATTCCAGACACTAGATTCCAGACAACATTTCTGGATGCATCCTGGGCTAGGAGGGAACCCACTGCCTTGGAGGGAAGAACCCAGTCATTGCAGGATTCATCACCTTCTGACTAAAGAGCCCATGGGCCCTAAATAACCACCAGTGATACCAGGGAGTATGTCATGTGTCTTGGGTGAGACTCTGAGATGTGCGGCTTCAGGTGAGAGCCAGTACATTCCCAGCTGTGGTGGCACTGGTGAAAGATTCCTTCTGTTTGAGAAAAGCAGGGGGAAAAATAAAGGGGACTTCATCTTGCACCTTAGGTACTAGCTCGGCCATAGTGGTATAGAGCACCAACAGCCCTCTTAGGGTCCTTGATTCTAGGCCTTGACTCTTGGGCAGTATTTCTGGACCTACTGTGGGCTAGAAGGGAGCCCACTGCCATCACAGGAGAGTCCTAGGACTGGTGGTGTTCACAAGTGGACTGAAGAGCCCTTGGATATTGAGTGATTGTTGGCAGGAGCCAGACTGTACTTGCCACAGGTGTGAGGTAGTTGTGGCCACTGGAAGAAACTGCTGCTTGTGGAAAGGGGAGGGGAGAGTGGCAAGGACTTTGTCTTGTGACTCGGGTGCTCAGCCACAGCAAAATAGAAAACTGGGTAGGTTCCTAAAGTATCTGACTCTATACCCTGACTCTCTGACAGTGTCTCTGGAACCGCCCAGGGCTGGGGGGAACTTACTGCTCTAAAGGGAGGGATACAAGCCTGACCGGTTGTAGAACCATAGGACCTTGAGTGGACACAGGTGGTAGCTAGACACTGGTTACTGCAGGCCATGGGTGACATGTAGTACCATACTGACTTCAGGTCTGACCCAGTGCAGTGCCACTGGTGGCAACCACAGGGTACTTGTGTCACCCTTTCCCCAGCTCGGACAGCTCTGCACAAAGGGAGAGACTCTGGGAGAAAGTAAGACAAGAGTTTCTGCCTGGTAATCCAGAGACTTCTTCCAGATCTTATCCAAAACCAACAAGGCAGTACCTCTACCAGTATGCCAGAGCCATAGCATACGAGGCTTCTGGTGACCACTAATCCAGATATGGCTGCAGGGACTAAAAACATTTAACACAATACCCAAGTGCCTTTGGATATGGAAAGCCTTCCCAGGAAGTAAGTGTACCAAAAAGCCTAGATTGCAAAGATTACAAGAAATACATAACTCATCAATGCCCAGATACTGACAAACATCCACAGGCATCAAGACTATCCAGGAAAACATGACCTTGCCAGATGAACTAAATAATGCACCAGAGACCAATCCTGGCAAAACAGAGATATATGATCTTTCAGAGAGAGAATTCAAAATAGCTATGTTAAGGACACTTAAATAAACTCAAGCTAACACAGAGAAGGAATTCAGACTTCTATCAGATAAATTTAACAAAGAGATTGAAATAATAAAAAAAAGAACCTAGCAGAAATTCTGGAGTTGCAAAATGCAGTTGAAAGACTGAAGAATGTATGTTTTTTAATAGCTGAATTGATCAAGAAGAAGAAAGAATTAGTGAGCTTCAAGACAAGCTATTTATAAGGACAAAATAATATAAAAGAATGAAATATGCCCAGAAGCCTCTAGAAAAATGCCTCAAAAGGGCAAATCTAAGAGTTATTGACCATAAGAGGTAGTAGAGAGAAGTAAAGGTAGAAAGTTTATTCAAAACGAAAGTAACAGAGAACTTCTGAGACCTAGAGACAGATATTAATATCTATAACTTTATAAGAAAGTTATCAAACTCCAAGCAGATTTAACCCAAGGAAGAATACATCAAGACATTTAATAAATTCCCAAAGGTCAAGGATAAAGAAATGATTCTAAAAGCAGCAAGAGAAACAGATAATATACAATGGAGCTCCAGTACTTCTGGCAGGACACTTTTCAGTTGAAACCTTACAGGCCAGGGGAGACTGGCATGATAAAGTGCTGATAGTAAAAAAAAAAACCTTCTACCCTAGAATAGTATATCTGGTGAAAATATTCTTCAAACACAAAGGAGAGAGAAATAACAACCCTCCCAGACAAACAAAAGCTGAGTGATTTTATCAACACCAGACCTGTTCTACAAGAAATGCTAAAGGAAGTCGTTCAATCTGAAAGAAAAGGAACTTAATGAGCAATAAGAAATCATCTGAAAGTACAAAACTTACTAGCAATATTAAGTATACAGGAAAACAGAATAACACTGTGATTGTGGTTTGTAAACTATAAATATTGTGAGCTGAAAGATGAAATGATCAAAAATAATAACTACAACAACTTTTCAAGACACAGTGTACTAAGATATAAGTAGAAACAGCAAAAAGATAAAAAGCAGGAAGATAAGATTAAACGGCAGAACTTTTATTAGTTTTCTCTTTGCTTTTTTGCCTGTTTATTTATACGTGTCAATATTAAGTTGTCATCAGTTTAAAATATTGAGTTTTATATTATTTGCAAGTCTCATGGTAACCTCAAATTAAAAAATACAAGATGACACATAAAATAAAAAGCAAGAAATTAAAACATACCACCAGAGAAAATCACCTTCACTAAAAGGAAGATAAGAAGGAAGAGAAGACCATAAAACAACCAGAAAACAAATAACAAAATGGCAGGAGTAAGTCCCTATTAATAATAACATTGAATATAAATGAACTAAATACTCCAATCAAAAGATGATACAGTGGTTGAATGGATTTAAAAATAAGGCCCAGTGATCTGTTGCCTATAAGAAACACTTCAACTATAAAGACACAGAGAGACTGAAAATAAAGAAATGCAGAAAGATGTTCCATGCCAGTGGAAACCAAAAAAGAGCAGGATTAGCTATAGTTATGTCAGACAAAATAGATTCTAAGACAAAAAACTATATTGAAAAGAAAATACGGTCATTATATAATTAAATAGAGTTAATTCAGCAGGAGGATATAACAATTGTTAATATACATGTCCGCAACACTGGAGCACCTAGATGTGTGAAGCAAATATTAATAGAGCCAAAAGAGAGAGACCCCAGTACAATAATAGCTGGAGATTTTAGCATCCTACTTTCGCTATTGGACAGATCATCCAGAAAGCAAATCACCAAATAAATATTGGATTTAATGTGCACTATAGATGAAATGGAACTAATAGATATTTACAGAAAATTTCATCCAATGGCTACAGAATATACATTCTTTTCCTCAGCCCATGGATGATTCTCAAAGATAGACCAAATATTAGGCCACAAAACGAGTCTTAGAAAATTCAAAAAATTGAAATTATATCAAGTATCCTCTCTGACCATGATGGCTTAAAACTAGAAATCAATAACAAGAGAGGTTTGGAAACTTTACAGATAGCACAGAAATTAAACAGTATACTCCCAAATGATCAGTGGGTTAATGAAGAAATTAAGAAGGAAATTAAAAAATTTCTAGAAACAATTGATAATGGAAACACAACATACCAAAACCTATGGTATGAGTAAAAGCAGTACCAGGAGGAAAGTTTATGGCTATAAGCACCTATATCAGAAATGTAGAAAAATATCACATAAACAACTTAATGATGCATCTGAATTAACTAGAAAAGTTAAAGAGCAAACCAAACCCAAAATTAGTACAAGAAAAGAAAAAAGTAAAGATAAGAGCAGAAATAAATGAAGGTAAATTGAAGAAAAGAATACAAAAGATCAATAAAATGAACTTGTTATTTTGAAAATATAAACAACATCAAACAACATTCCGTGAGAGTAAGAGAAAAGGAGAAATGATTCTAATAAATTCAGAGGCCAAAAAAAGAGACATTACAACTGATACCACGGAAGTTCAAAGTATCATTAGAGCTTACTATGATCAACTATATGCCAATAAATTGGAAAACATAAAAGAAATGGATAAATCCCTAGATACATAAAATCTACCAAGACTGAACCATAAGGAAATTGAAAACTTGAACATAGCAACAACAAATAATGAGTTTGAAGCTGTCAGAAGTCAGCAAAGAAAGGCCCAGTACTGGATGCCTTCATTTATGCATTTTGTCAAACATTTTAAGAAGACCTGATTCCTGTCCTAGCTATTCTGAAAAATAGAGGAGTATGGAATACTTCCAAACTCGTTCTACAAGACCAATATTACCCTGACACCAAAACAAGACGAAGACACATTAAAAAAACACACACACACACACAAAATACTACAGGCCAGTAATCCTGATGAACGGGATGTAAAATTCTCAACAACAAACTAGCAAGCCAAATTTAACAACATTTTAAAAAGATCATTCATCATGACCAAGTGGGATTTATCCCAGGGATGCTAGGATGGTTTAACATATGCAAATCAAATGTGATATATCAGCAAAATGAAGGTCAGAATACTTATAATCATTTCAATTGATGCTCAAAAAGTACTTCTTAGAGTTCGTCATTTCTTTATAATAACCCATCAAAAAAAACTGGGTATAGATAGAACATACCTTTATATATACAGTATAAATACCATGTATTACAAACCCATAGCTAGTATCATACAGAATAGAAAATGTCTGAAAGCCTTTGCTCTAAGATCTGGAACACAATAGGATGCCCACTTTCATTACTGTGTATTGGAAGTCCTAGCGAAATAAGTCAGACAAAAGAAAGAAAGGGCTTCCACGTTGGAAAAGAAGAAGTCAAATTATCCTTGTAGGCAAATACGAACTTATATTTGGAAAAACCTGAAGACTCCACCAAAAACTATTAATTAGAACTGGTAAACAAATTCAGTAAAGTTGTAGGATACAAAATCAACATACAAAAATCAGTAGCATATGTATATGCCAACAGTGAATAATCTGAAAAAGAAATCCAAAAGTAATCCCATTTACAAAAGCTACACATAAAATTGAATATCTAGGAGTTTAATGTAATCAAAGAAGTGAAAGATCTCTGCTATGAAAACTATAAAACATGGATGCAAGAAACTGAAGGGTACACAAAATAATGGAAAGATATTACATATTCATGGATTAGAAGAAACAGTATTGCTAAAGTGTCCATAGTATCCAAAGCAATCTACAAATGCAGTGCAATCCCTATCAAAATACCAGTGACATTCTTCACAAAAATAGAAAGAATCATAAAATTTATATGGAACCACAAAACACCCACAGTAGCCAGAGCTGTTCTGAGCAAAAAGAACCACACCGGAAGAATCACATTACCTGACTTTTATAGTTATATCATAGAGCTATAGTAACCAAAATAGCATGGTGATGGCATAAAAACAGACACATCAACCAATGGAACAGAATGGAGAACCCAGAAATACATACATACATCTACAGTGAACTTATTTTTTATAAAGTTGCCAAGAATATATACAGTGGAAAAAGGAAAGTCTGTCAATAAATTGTGCTGGGAAAACTGGCTATCCATATCCAGAAGAATGAAACTAGACCCCTATCTCTCGCCATATACAAAAATCAAATAAAAATGGATTTAAAAAATTTAAGACCTCAAACTATGAAACTACTACAAGAAAACATTTAAGAAACTCTTCAGGACATTGGACTGGGAAAATATTTCTTAATTATTACCCCATAAGCACAGGCAACCAAAGCGGAAATGGACAGACGGGATCACCTCAAGTCAAAAAGTTTCTGCCCAACAAAATAAATAATCAAGTGGAGAGACAACCCACGGAATGGGAAATAATATTTGCAAACTATCCATTGGACAAAGGACTAATAACCAGAATATATAAGGAGCTCAAACAACTCAATAAGGAAAAAGAATCTGATAATCCAATTTTAAAATGTATAAAAGATCTTAATAGACTTTTCTCAGAAGGAGACATGCAGATGTCAAACAGGCATATGATAAGGCACCCAACATCATTGATCATCAGAGAAATGCAAATCAAAACTACAGTAACATGTCATCTCACCCCAGTTAAAATGGCTTTTATTTTTATTTATATACTATTAGTATTTATTTTATTTTATTTATTATTTATTTATTTATTTGTTTATTTATTTATTTATTTATTTTTGAGACGGAGTCACACTCTGTCGCCCAGGCTGGAGTGCTGTGACATGATCTCGGCTCACTGCAACCTCCACCTCCTGGGTTCAAGCCTCCCGAGTAGGTGGGATTACAGGCATGCACCAACATGCCGGGTTAATTTTTTGTATTTTTAGTAGAGACAGGGTTTGACCATGTTGGCCAGGCTAGTCTCGAACTCCTGACCTTGTGATCTGTCCACCTCAGCCTCCCAAAGTGCTGGGATTACAGCGAGCCACCGTGCCCCATGTATTTCATTTTATTTATTTTATTTTTGAGATGGAGTCTTGCTGTGTCACCCAGGCTGCAGTGCAATGGCACAAGCTTGGCTCACTGCAACCTTCACCTCCTGTGTTCACGCGATTCTCGTGCCTCAGCCTCCCACGTAGTTGGGATTACAGGTGTGCACCACCACACCTCGCTAATTTTTGAATTTTTTGTAGAGATGAGGTTTCACCATGTTGGCCAGCTGGTCTCGAACTCCTGACCTCAAGTGATCCACCCACCAAAATGGCTTTTATTTAAAAGTTAGGCAGTAACAAATGCTGGTGAGGATGTGGAGAAAAGGAAACCTTTGTACACTGTTGGTGGAAAGGTAAATTAGTATAATGACTATGGAGAACAGTTTGAAGGTTAACATTGAGAGGTGGGAGCTAAAACTAAGAGCCCTGGATATAGGTAAGACCCTGGAAGTTGCCACCTTTGTAATAAAAGGATGAACAGTGGGAAGAATCAGGTCACTGCTTAGAGGTGAAACGTTTGCAGCCAGGCTTTGTGGCTAGTGCCTGTAATGCCAGCTACTTAAGAGGCTTAGATGGGAAGATCACTTTAGCACAAGAGTTTGAGGATGCAGGGAGCTAAGATCGTGTGACTGCACCCGACCTGGGTGACAGAGTGAGACCTCATCTCTAAAATAAAAAACAAAAAGTAATTCTTAAAAGGAGGTTTCTTTGCTAAAGGTACCAAGTAGGGTAAATAAACAACTTCTCTTCGGAAATAGGAGACCCAGACCCTAACCCGCAAGTGGATTTGGATTTGCAGTTTGAATTTAGATGACACACTTAGTGTGAAAATCTTAAACACTGTAATTAATATTAAAATGAATTCTGGACCAATGAAACCTTTGGGGCACCTGGCAGAAGCAATCGTAATACTGCCATATAGGAACACTTTACAACCTAGAATAAATCCCTACTGAAGATGAATTCAGTCAGAAACTACAAATTATATGAAGAAATGATTCATCACAAGAAAAGTTAGATCATGAAACTATCATAGTTCAAAAGAGAATTAGTAAATTGAAAGCTATAGTTAAGGAAGATAGTATACAGAATATAGCACAGAGGAAATGAGAAAAAATATGATAGATTAAAAAGTCATGGAAAATAGAATAACATAATATTCTTCTATCAGATGTTTCAGAGAAACAACAGAAAAAAATAGGAGAAAAGCATGTATTAGTGGTTGAATGTCTTTGAGACTAAAAACATAAATCATGTTGTTGAAGAAGTATGGCATATCTAAGGTAAGATAAATGAAAATAAATGCACATTTAAATATATTAGAATAAAACTGTGATTCATGCATATAATTTTAAAAATCAAGTAAATCCAAGATGTAGTATCAAAATGTGTTATCTTTTCCTAATCCTTCCCTACCTGTTAATCCTGTTCCTTAGATGTAATCATTTTCAATACATTTTGGTTTTATTTATACTCATTGTATACATATTTTAAAATTACAGTGCTGTCTTTTGATTTATCATTCACTTTCTGTTATGGTAGAATCAGTAATCAAGCTTTACAGTACTACTACAACCTTAATATTGCTAATGGCTGATCCAGATAGATAATATGTTTGCTTTTCATTTTTGATACAATGTATTTGTTTTCATGGAATTAATAATTTTCTAGTTTTTAATTTTTTCTGTATTATTAATTCAGATCTCCATTGGTCTCAATTTTTGACGTGATTAAACTTATCAGATAATCTCATAGTTTCATGTTCTTCCTCTGGAGTACTGTCTTTTGAAACTGTGTGGACTCTGTTTCAATCTTGACTGGTCCCTTTCTAAGCCTGCTTACTTATGTATTATCCTGGGTTTCCCTTTAGTTTTTCTCTTGTCTTTGAACTTCTGTTTCCTGTATCTAATGATCCGTGCTTTCTTGATATATGCCCTCATTTTGTTGGAGCCATCAAACGGAAGATAAGTTTTTGAACCATTGCATTTCTGAAAAATGCCTTCAGTCTACTTGTTCACTTTATTTTAAAGATTCAAAAGACATAGAATTCCAGGTAGAAAATATTTTTATTGAAATTTGAAGGATTTGTTTCGTTGTCTTCTAGTTTCCAGTGTTTTCATTTGCAAGTCTTGAAACCATTTGGCCTTAAATCCTTTTGTTCCACTCTATGTAAGCTCTGATGTTTAGAAGTGAATCATACTGCTTTTAAGAAATTTCCTGAGTCCTGGTGTTTTGTTTCATTATTTGTTTCATTGTTTGGCACTTGGTGATTTCTTCCCATTTATATTGTTCACTTGTGATCCTTAGTTTTGGGAAACTTTTTTGTATTGTTTCTTGATAATTTTACACTTCTCTATTTAGCTCTTATGTGGTTTTGAGTTACTGGAATGAGTCTTTATCATATCCATTCTTTCTTATTTTTATTCTATATTTCCAGTCATTTCTGGGAGATTGCCTACTTTTTCTTTTAACCATTCCATAGAATTTTTAAAGTTTTTCAATCATATTTTGAAATGGAGCTCTTTTTTAAAATCATTATGCAGATTTCTGATTAGTACACCTGATTTGAGCTTTGTGTCTCTCTTCTATGCTTTAATGTCCCACAGTCTAGTCCTTCTATAAATTACATTTCTTTTTTTTTTTTTTTTTGAGACGGAATCTTGCTCTGTCGCCCAGACTGTAGTGCAGTGGTGCGATCTCAGCTCACTTCAACCTCCACCTCCCGGGTTCAAGCAATTCTGCCTGCCTCAGCCTCTCAAGGATTACAGGCACCTGCCACCATGCCTGGCTAATTTTTGTATATTTAATAGAGGCAGGGTTTCACCATGGTGGCCAGGCTGGTCTTGAATTCCCGACCTCAGGTCATCCATCTACCTCAGCCTCTCGAAGTCCTGGGATGACGGGTGTGAGCCACTGCGACTGGCCTATGGATTGCATTTCTGCAAAGGAAAAATCTCTTGTCTCTTACAGTGTTGACCACACATGTCAGATTATGACCTGGTTTTTGGTTTTCTGGTGTCTTTTTTTTGGAGAGTGGGGTAACTGTACCTTACTTGAACTTACAGCTAAAGCCCCTGTTTTTAGCATCATGGCCTACCCTTACATTCCAAGATTTTCCAAGAGAACTGGTGCCCCAATTTTTGAGTATTTCTGGACTTCTATGGGTGAGTTGGCTTACTTTTAGTCATTTTCTCCCTCTGGAGGCACTGAAGTTTGAATTTGTGCTGTAATGCCAAGCCAGTACCTACTCCTTCATCAGCTTAGTCTTCTACAAATATATACAGAGGTGACATCTGTATCCTCCATTTTCTCTTCTACCATTTGTTTTGTCCTGATGTGTGAATACCACCCCTCTTTTTTCGTTTTCATCTCTTTCTGTCTTTCATTCTTTTGTTCTTTCATTCTTCTCTTCTTCCCATTCTTTCCTTCCTTTTCTTCCTCCTCCCTTCCCCTTTTGTCCCCTCCCCTCCTCTCCCGTCCTCACCCCTCCCCTCCCCTCCCCTCTCCTGCCCTCTCCTCTCCTCTTTTCTTTTTGTGAGGCAGAGTGTCACACAGGCTGGAGTTCAGTGGCATGATCATGGCTCACTGTAGCCTTGACCTCCTGGGCTCAGGTGGTCCTCCCACCTCATCCTGCTGAGTACTTGAGAGTGTAGGCACACTTTTATTTATTTATTTATTTTGGTGAGATGGGGCCCTGCTATGTTGGCCAGACTGGTCTCAAACTCCTGAGCTCAAGCAATCATCCTGCATCAGCCTTCCAAAGTGCTGGGATTACAGGTGTGAGCCACCATGTCTGGCTTTTCTTTTTCTTCAATGAGATTTTAGTGACATTTGTGGCAGGAATAGAGATAATCAAAAGAATTCAGTGTAGCATTTTAATTAAATATTTTTTTAACCTGGCCATTCCAGTGACAGGTAGTTTACTTTACAACTTGTATCTTTTTAAAACAAATAATGTTTGTAAGCCTCAAAGATAATCTCCTTATGTAGCAATATTCATCACACTAGAAAATTTTAGGATCTTCTACTAGAAATTATTAAAATTATAATGAAACTAAAGACTACCTAAACTGTTACTTGACTATGATGTAAATTGAATGCTTTGAAAGTTGAGTTAGAGTTTTTTACTTTCTAAATCATGTCTCTTTTTATAAGCTGTGGCTTAACTTTTCTATTCTGGCCGTTGACTTTTTGATTTTTTTCATTTCATTTTGAATTTCCCTCCCTTTTTTGATGAATAAATTTGAAAAGCTGATTGAATACAGGATTAAGAATTCTTTTCACAGCCTGGAGCCATTATAGATGGTTATCTAGAATATGGTGTGACATTTTTCAGTAATTTCAGTAATAAACTTTTAGTTAACACCTTCTTAACTACAGCCCTCAACTCTCAGTCTTCAAAGTAAATACTGCAAGATCTTTCTATTTCAACATAAGTATTTGACAAACTTGATGACAGGAATATTTTAACAGGGTTATAATGGATACCTATACCTAGTAGATAATAATAAGAAAAGTACTATATTAATATCAAACATGGTTATTCTTAAGAACAGTAATGCCATCTAGCTGCTCATGAGAAATTATTTAATATTTATGTAGTCTAAACAGAGTATAGAGTATGGCAAAAGATTCTTGTTTAAGGGCTCAGAGAAAAAAATATGAAAATTACTTGGCACTTTTAAATATACCTTTGTTCAAATGACTTACAGACTTTGATGCTTTTTTTGATAGTCATTGAAAGTATTTGTGAAAATTAAAGAAATACTTATTAAAACAAGGCACCATTTTTCAACATATCAGATTGGAAAATTATAAATTACCTGGTAATAAATTGATAACATCATGTTTAAATATTAGTGAAAATGTAAATTGGAGTAATCATTTTAGATGGCAGGTTAGTAATATCTTCCAAAATTTAACGTGTATACTAATCTTTGACCTTAAATTTCATTTATAAGAATGTACATCAGAGCAGTGTACAAAGTATACATAGGGATGCTCATAACAGCAATTCATAATAACACAAAAAGTTCTAACCACCTAAACATCCATCCAACATAGGAAACTATTTGATTTAATGATGGCATACTCATATCATAGAAGACTGTAGTTATTAAAAATACCAAGTTGTATGTGCATGTATGTATGTTCATAATTCTGGAACGATGTCTAAGAGTTAGCAGATAAAAACAGAAAGATGAGCTAATTTGTTTAAAAAGTACGCTTATACATGTGTACATCTACATCTACATACATACATGGATACACATTAATGTTCCTGGAAGTTTATGCAAGAAACCACAAAGTTTCTTCTTTTAGATTTCATTTTCAATTTTTCTCTTTGTTTTATTTTTTCTTTGAGTAGGTTTTACCTTTATATTTAAAAAGATATTACTTTTATAATTAAAATAGTTTAAATAGTCATGAAATATGATTATCGTGATCTTGTAGTTATTGACTTAACTATTTCTAAGTGAACTTAACGTGTAATAAATGTTTGAGTATAAAACTCCAAGCAACTCCTTTGAATGATTATTGAGTTTTTCTTTTTCCCTTAAAGAGTGGTTGAATTTAAGCCACTGAAATTTATATTTCAAAGAAAAGTTTTGTTAATAAACACAATTTTTTTCTTTTTTGAAATGTAAGACTTCTAAATGATAAATTGAAACCAAGATCACTAATTCTAAATTTTAAAAGTAAACTTTGAGAGAAAATATAAATTAAAGAAAATATGTTTTTACATTAGAGACTTCATAAAAGATTGTTGAAGCCAAAAATTCCAGAAAAGGTTAAAAGCTTAGCACATTACTGAACTGACAAGGTATATGAGGCCACCCAACCCCATGCCAGCAAAGAAAACAATGAGATGACAGCTCTAGTGTTTGGAGAGAGGTTGTTAACGACAGCTTATTCCTTTATGATTTCAACTCTTGACAGAAGACAGGTCTGCTTGTTGCATCATGGCAGATATATCATTACCTTCTGGCCCTGTCATGACTGAATGGGGTAGAGGGGGGAGAAACTATGTTCAGTTTTGAAAATCCAATTACCTTCTAGAATTTTGGTCACTGTTTCTGAGATAGATATGATAAGCCATTCTGTAATAGCTGTTTGCATCTCGATTATCTCTAGTACTGAACTAATTAACTAATAAAGGATACGCTTAAGTTCTTTCTATGGTCAAGTGAAGAATAATCTGTAATAGTATAGAGCACTTTGATATTCTGACATCATCCTAAGAAAAATGTTACAAGGTCTCTTATGCCTAATATCTATCTATTCCTCTACCTGTGTCTGTACCTGGTTTCAAATAATTTTCACAGCCAACCTAGCTCTTTTCACTAAAAAGAGGAAAGACACTGAATTTTAAAACAATTAGATATTATTTTTACATGAAAAATATTGGTTAAAATTATAATTTGGCCTTTGTATTTTTCAATGACATGCATATTTGAATTCTGTTTTTTCTTGACTACCTAAGAAGTGACTCTGGAGACTTAGAAAGAGAAAGAAAGGGTGTAGGTTTTTGAAAGTATGTCAAAAGCCTTGGGGTTTGTGTATGATCGGAATTTCAATGGAGGATGAAATGAGTTTAAATGCATAGAAGGCGAACATAAAAATCTTGTTTAATTTCTGTCATGTTGTTCTTTTTTGAGTCACTCTGATGTCTTTTTCAAATCTGCTTTTCTCTTGAGCTTTGTGCTACCATATCCATGATCTGGATTTTTTTTTATCCTTTTTATTTTGCCTTAAATGTCGATCCCTTCTCTATGGTCCTTCCTTTAATCAACTGAAGCAATCTGAATTGCTGAATCAGAGCTGTTTTGGGAGTGAGAGAGTGTGTAACATTGTGCAGGGTGAGATTTTCTGGGTAGAAGGTAACACCTCCTGCAGTTATAATCAATGCTTTGGACACTTTCAAGGAACGGAGAAGCCGTGACTTGCTCCAGGGTTAAACTTTTAATATAACTTCCCTAGAGAAAAGTGTCATCAATAAATGGATAATTAGTTGACAATTCTTGAGTAGTCTAGGTTTAAATTCAAAACATTAAAGATAGGTCAGGATTGTATTTCTCACTGTACTTGTGGTTTCTGGTGGTTTTAGCCTTTATATTTTTATATTAAACATTATTTTAAAAACTCATTTATTTCCATTAGTTATCAGCTTATCCCCTGAGTTTCTTTAATTTGAGAAGAACTAAAGTAGAAAGAATGTTAGCTTTTAGAGTAGAAAATAGTCTAAACTTGAAATAACTGAGACACTAAGCTGTAAAGTTGGTAATTTGTTTATGAAAGTATAGTTTACACTGTAGGCTTAAATTAACAAGACAGATTAAATGTATTTATATAATCAGTAAAATAAGATATTTTAAAGAAAATAATGTCATGTGAACTTTAGAGTAAATAATAGCGTCCACAGGAATTGCTCAATATGCTTCTGATATTATTTTCTTCTGATATTCTGATATTGTTTGATTTTATTCAACTGTTTAATTGATATAATTAAAAGGAATTTTAAAAATATTAATTTCACTATAAATTGCCTATTTCAATACATATTAGAAATTCAAACTAATACCTAATTATAAGTTAAAGATTTAATATGAAAGAGACATATCTACTAATTATTTATTTACAATGTGACATCCTTAAATTAAGACAGAATTTCAACAGTGGTTCCTGGATAGTAACATAACAGTATTTTACTTTTTTATCCAGAATGTATAATCTTTTGTTTTTCTGACAGAAAATAAATCATGACTAAAATTTGTAGTGAAGTGTGAGAATTAGTAGAATACAATTGGTATACTTCGCCTATTTTAGAATCATGTACTTTCGTATTTTAAAATGAATACCCTATTACCGGTTTACTCCAAATGTAAACTTAACTTGTAACCTTGTACTAATAAGTATGCATTCAGATGTCAACAATCTTAAAATATGTTTTGTTGCTTTGTGTTTATAATTCTTATTGGAAAGATGGTACCATGTTTATGAAATGGCTGTGCAGGAATGAGTATGCCTCAGGAAGATTGAACCTTTTGGAAGAAGACTAGTTAATAATGAAGAGCATAGATAGTGTGTTAGGTATATACACTCTGCGTTTAAAAAAACTGATATAGTTTCAAGGCCATTCACATTTGACTTTATAAGATCATAAGATTTAATCCATATTAGGTTAGGACTGCCATGTAGAAATGGTATAGCATAGCAAACTATTACATTTTGTTACCTAGAGTGTAACTTATGATGAATGTACATGCTATAACTTAAATTCTCAATGAAAATAAGTTAGTTCACAATTTGTTATTTTATAAATGAAAACTACAGAATAAAATATTAATGGCACTGAAGAAAATTAACATTTGTAAGAAGGTCTCATTTGGCTTTTTATTTCCGCAGTAATACAGTGGTAATAATAAGTGATATAAATATTTCTCCAAAAGAAACTTATTTTAAAAATTTGGGAAAAACTGTTAAGTAGGCCATACAGTTTTGCTTTTCCTTTTGATAATGAAAGCCATTCCTTTTGTAATAATTTTCAGTTCTCCCATATTTCATAGTGGTACTGAGGTTTAGCCATTTTAAAATAATTCTTTTATATTCTTATCTTTATGGTTATATATGTAGATTGAAACCTTAGTTTAGAAAAAAGGACACAACTTAAGATATGAAATTATATCTTTATGCATTTATGTATTTCTATTATGGTGCAGTGTGAACATAGGGTGTTAAATAACAGTAATAAGGATCAATTTATTTATTAATTATTAAAATACTTATTTGGAAACATTCATGATTACACACATATACACAAACGTACATGCCTACATGCATGCAAATATGTGTATATGTTAAAATTCCCAATTGGTAACCTTGTGGGTTTGATATTCAAAAAAAAAAAAAAAAAACATTATTTGAAAGACTTGCCAATTCTGTTGGGGAATAAGTACTTGCTTATTCATACCATGAGCTGCATATTTGAATAAAATTATCTTTTCTTACAATGAATTGGTCTTGAAAATATTTAAGAGAACATTTATCCAGAGAAGCAGATGCCAAGAATATTTTTAAACTTTCTTAAGGAAAGTTTAATGTACTTCTTAGTATGCATTTTCTGATAGTAAAAAATTGTCTTTTCATTAAACTTTTCGGGCACAATTACTTGGTATTGTAATGGCTTAAAAAGGTATTGCCTTTTTGAACCGTGTGTGTTGTTTGTGATCAAAACTTAAAGAAGTTAAATTCTTCTGTCAGAACAAACTTAAGGTATTGGTAATTGCCTTTTTTCCTGGAAATTAACAAATTATAACATCAAAGCTTCTATAGCAAGGTATGTAGTAGGTCATTTGCTGCTTGCAGGCATTTTCTCTCTCTCCAGGATGCATTTGTTTAGTTTCTCTCACTTTCTGCCTGTGGCACTGTATGGTGAAATTCAGACTTGCCCTTTCCCTCCATGGAATCTCTTGAGTGGAGGATAACTTATACAAAATTAATAAATGGTGTTGCTTTTTCATGCTTGCTTATCCAAGGCAATTTGCAGCGTTCACTTTAGACAAAAAAATTGGGTTGCGTAGGAAGCACTTAACAATATATTAAATTTAAAGCTATGAGTTGGTTTTAAAAATAAAATGTATTTTGAGATAGTCAATACTACATAAACAATTAAAATAGTGACCCAATAGTTTCTCAGTACTCTTCTATTTACTATTTTGGTGTAATAAAATCAGAAAATTTAATCTTGAAATGAAAAACTGGCATAGTATTTGTTTTTTATGTTTAAATTAAAGGAATTAGTTCATTTAACCAGAGAGGCAGTTTGCTTATTTGAATTTGCCTATTAGATATTTAATTTTTACTCTTCAAGTAAATTATTTGCTTAAGCATTCTGTTGTAACACATTTCAGAAACAATTTTCTTAGGTGAGAGAAAAATTGGCATGAATGGTGTTAATCTGTTGTATTTTTCATGATGCTCAAATCTGTAGAAATGTCACAGAGCAGTGGAATTTAAGATTACTTTTGAGAAGAGACTACATTTGGCCCTCTGTTTCCATGGGTTTTGCATCTGTGGGTTCCACAACCATGGATTATCCAACCATGGGTTAAAAATACTCAAAAAAATTTTTTTTTTTAATGAAAGGTTGCGTCTGTACTAAATATATACAGACTTTTTTCCTTGTCATTATTCCCTAAACAATATAGTATAACAACTGTTTACATTGTTTTGGGTATTATAAGTAACATAGAGATGATTTAAAGAATACAGAAGGATGTGTGTAGGCTATATGTAAATACTACACCATTTTATATAAGGCAATTGAGCATCCATTGATTTTGATATCTGTAGAGGGTCATGGAAACAATTCCCCGTGGATATTGAGGGATACTTGCATACACACACACACACACACACACACACACACACACACACACAGAAAATTATATGTATACCCCATGGATATTGAGGGATGACACACTCTCTCTCTCTTTTTTTTTTGAGACGGAGTGTCCCTCTGTCATGAGGCTGGAGTGCAATGGTGCAATCTCGGCTCACTGCAACCTCTGCCTCCCAGGTTCAAGCAATTCTCCTGCCTCAGCCTCCTGAGTAGCTGGAACTACAGGCGCACGTCACCATGCCCTGCTGATTTGTGTGTGTGTGTGTATTTTTTTTTTTTTTTAGTAGAGACGGGGTTTCACCATGTTGGCCAGAATGGTCTCAATCTCTTAACCTTGTGATCTACCCACCTCGGCATCCCAAAGTATTGGGATTACAGGTATGAGCCACCACGGCCAGCCCACACACACACTGTCTGTCTCTTTCTCTCTAAACCTCCTCCTCCCCCACACACACAGACACAGGCACACATATACACAATTGGATATTCCCTTTGTTTTTTAATCCCTGAGAACCTTTTATGTTATCTTTGC
Organism: Chlorocebus sabaeus; assembly: GCF_047675955.1. Classification (NCBI taxonomy): domain Eukaryota; kingdom Metazoa; phylum Chordata; class Mammalia; order Primates; family Cercopithecidae; genus Chlorocebus; species Chlorocebus sabaeus. The sequence continues at coordinate 3,328,119 of NC_132907.1, forward strand.
TTATATTAAACCTTTATAATGTAAAAAATGTATCAGTTGAGTGGTTAAGACTATTTCCAAATTGACATTTTGGGACTGAAAATAAACACAACAACTGGTGATCACTTGTTCTATATAGTTTTGATTAAAACATAGTCAATACTGGGTATATTAAAATTTTTGTTTCCCAAAGTGACATTTCTCTTTTGCAGCTTCTGAAAACAGAACGCATAGGTAGAATTATGGTCATAAAAAGGTTTAAAAGAAAGAATATAATTATGATCCAAAGTATTCATCTTTTTTTATAGTATGCAATATATAGTAATCGTATATTAATTACCACTTGGCAGTGGCCATACTCAATAATTATACTTTTTTGTTTACTTCTAAATAACATTAATTATTATTTGCAAATTAATTTTTATCGCTGAAAAATTGCTATTGATAACTGTATTCAGACATTTTCTGAGAATAAAATTTACTGGTTGATGGTATAACAAATTTTTTCTTGAGACATCTTTATCCCTTACTGAGCATTGCTCCTCCGTTTGGATTACAAGAATCCAAAAGCAGAGAACAAAATGAATTTCATAAACCTTTTCATAAAACTTTTCAAGTTCTGCATAGACCTCCATAATCTCTCACTCTGTATTCTAGCAATCACAAATTTTGAATGGGGAAATTTTTTTCTTAGGAGAGGAAATACCCACTTGGAAGTATTAACAAAGAGAAAATTTCAATTAAAATAATGTGTAATATTCTGTAGTTTTAAGAAAGAACAAAATGAGTTTTCATCTTTCCTTCTTATTGTAAAAACAAAAATTTTAATTGGTTTAAATTTAACTATTCATTAAATATTCAGTTTAACTATTTGTTACTACTTCTAGACATACTTTTAGTATACCATGTTCAAGCATGATAAAAATACTCAAAGTCTATTAACTTTTTATTACTCAACAGAAGTACCAATTTAAGGAATTATTATTCAAATGGAATTCTATTCAAATGAAGACTTAATGGACTAGCCCTTGATTTTCCTGTTTGAGTTTACCAGCATTTTCCCTTTCATTCTTTTCTTTTTCTGCCATATTGAAGCTAATAGACTTGTAAAAAAACACAAAATAACGGCGTCATAAAAAAATCCTAAATCATTTTGAACTCAGATTCCGTTGTCTTTGAATGGAGTTTTACATAAGAATAAAATGAATTTTTATTTCTTATGAGATGTGAAATATTATATTTTGTGAAATTTTTGGATAACTGGTACTTTGTGTGCATTATGAAGATTCTCTTTGGACATAATTAACAGTAGAACATATGCATTGAGTTGTTTAGTACACTGCCGTTTACCTGGAACAATGGTGGTTATTATTAATTCATATTTTGGCCCCTGCCTACCTCTCCAACCTTATACATCACCATCAATATCTCTCTATTCCCCTACATTAAACCCTTCGGCAGTACTTAAAATGTGCATGCCCATAAGCATGTTATGCTTCCTCTATGCTTTGTACATGCCTTTATGCTTTGTACGTGCTGTTCCCTCTACCAACACCCACACCATCACTACATTTACCATAATTATTGGCCCCCTAAATCTACCTTCAACTCTATGTTTGCCTAAAATTCCCTTCATATGCTTGGATACCATCTCATCAAGGAAGCTTTTCCTGCTCCAGTTGACTGGGTGAGGTCCCCTCTGTGTTTTCCTGTAGTAGTAGTATCTTTTTTTATTTTCCATTAAAAATATTATTTTAATAGGTTTTTGGGGAACAGGTGGTGTTTGGTTACATAAATATGTTTTGTAGTGGAATTTTTGATATTTTGGTGCACCCATCACCCAAGCAGTATACAGTGTACCCAATGTGTAGTCTTTTATCCCTTACCCCCCCTCCCATCCTTTCCCCCAAACCCCAAGTCTCCAAAGTCCATTGCATCATTCTTATGCCTTTGCATCCTCATAGCTTAGCTCCCACTTATGAGTGAGAACATGTGATGTTTGGTTTTCCGTTCCTGAGTCACTTCACTTAGAATAATGGTCTCCAATTCCATCCAGGTTGCTGCAAATGCCATTATTTTGTTCCTTTTTATGGTTGTCACTCCAGTTTTTTTATACAGTAAGGAAGGACCATTTATTATGCTATGAACAAGAAGTCCAGAGCAGGTTAATTCAAAGGTGCAACAATTTCATCAAATATTCCACTCTTTCCCACTGAGTATGGCTGTCATTGACATGTTGGCTTTCTCCTCTTGGTTACAAAATGGGTGCAGGATAGCAGGGATCATATTCTGACAGGCCAAAGCACAATATTAAAAGAGGGGCTGTCTTTACTTGTCTCTTTAAGAGTGAAGAAACCTTTGCAGAGGGCCTCCAGTAGGCTTCCCTTCACACATCATTGGCCAGCTCACACACATGTCCATATCTAACCCAACTACAGGCAAAGAGATTAGGCCCACAATGTTTACCTAAGACCACTTAGGATGTACACTGGGGAGGACCTAGAAATGGGTCATTCCTTCAGTTACATGGAAGAAGGAAAACAAAATAAGACCTCTGCTAATAAAAAAGAATGGGAAAATGGTTGTTGTGTAGGCAACTACCTGTGTTAGTTTTTTTTAGTCTTCTTTTTCAAAATCATCTCAGTTATCCTTCATGTATTTTCTTAATCTAAATTTGAGAATATCTTTATCATTCTCTTTTATAGTCCATTGAAATAATGAAGAATTTATAGGTGATTTGTGTGTATCTGTGTATGGGGAAAAATATTTTTACAATCTTATGTTTTTCAACCATGTACATGGTTAAATCTGCATTATTAAGTTTTATTTAGGTCCTCAAAGGAGTTTAAAATAGTTCTTCGTAAGACTCTACGTATTCTTTGTTAGGTTACTTCCTACGAATTTTATAGTTTTATGGCTATTGTTAAGGGGATCATATTTTCTCTCCAGTTTGCCCTCTGTCTCTTTTTTGTTTGTTTGTTTGTTTGAGACAGAGTCTTGCTCTGTACCCAGGCTGTAATGCAGTGGTGTGATCTCAGCTCACTGCAACCTCCGCCTCCTAGGTTCAAGTGATTCTCTTTCCTCAGCCTCTTGAGGAGCTGTGACTACAGGCACAAGCCACTGCTCCTGACTAATTTTTATATTTTTTGTTTGTTTTTTATGCCATACATGTTTCTTTTTTTATTATTATTATACTTTAAGTTCTAGAATACATGTGCAGAACATGCAGGTTTGTTACATAGGTATACACGTGCCGTGATGGTTTGCTGCACCCATCAACTTGTCATCCACATTAGGTATTTCTCCTAATGCTATCCCTCCCCTAGCCCCCCACCCCCCAGCAGGCCCCAGTGTGTGATACTCCTCTCCCTGTGTCTATGTGTTCTCATTGTTCAAATCCCACTTATTAATGAGAACATGCAATATTTAGTTTTGTGTTCCTGTGTTAGTTTGCTGAGAATGATGGTTTCCAACTTCATCCATGTCTCTGCAAAGGACATGAACTCATCCTTTTTTTATGACTGCATAGTATTCCATGGTGTATATGGGCCACATTTTCTTTATCCAGTCTATCATTGATGGACATTTGGGTTGGTTCCAAGTCTTTGCTATTGTGAATAGTGCTGCAATAAACCTATGTGTACATGTATCTTTTTTTTTTTTTTTTTCCCCAAGGTGGAGTCTCGCTCTGTTGCCCAGGCTGGAATACAGTGGCGTGATCTCCTCTCACATCGCTACAAGCTCCGCCTACCAGGTTCACACCATTCTCCCACCTCAGACTCCTGAGTAGCTGGGACTACAGGCACCCACCACCACACCCGGCTAAATTTTTGTATTTTTAGTAGAGGTAGGGTTTCACCATGTTAGCCAGGATGGTCTCGATCTCCTGATCTCGATCCACCCGCCTCAGCCTCCCAAAGTGCTGGGATTATAGGCGTGAGCCACCACACCTGGCCGCATGTATCTTTATAGTGAAATGATTTATAATCCTTTGAGTACATACCCAGTAATGGAATAGCTGGGTCAAATGGTATTCCTGGTTCTAGATCCTTGAGGAATTGCCACACTGTCTTCCACAATGGTTGAACTAATTTACACTCCCACCAACAGCGTAAGAGTGTTCCTGTTTCTCTACATCCTCTCCAACCTCTGTTCTTTCCTGACTTTAATGATCGCCATTCTAACTGGCATGAGATGGTATCTCATTGTGGTTTTGATTTGCATTTCTCTAATGACCAGTGATGATGAGCTTTTCTTCATATGTTTGTTGGCTGCATAAATGTCTTCTTTTGATAAGTGTCTGTTCATATCCTTTGCTGACTTTTTGATGGACTCGTTTGTTTTTTTCTTGTAAATTTAAGTTTGTTGTAGATTCTGGATAGTAGTCCTTTGTCAGATGAGTAGTTAACATATATCACATTTTGTTCAAATATTTTGTTTACTTCTCTGTTTTTCCAATTAAAGGATAAAACTCTTGAAACCGGAGAGCATCTGAATTAGCATTGAATCTTCAGCTTACATATAGGGCAGGGCACATAGTGATTGTTGAAAAGTTGTTGTGGAATAAAATCTTTTTAAACAAACTCCAGACCAGTATTTACTTCTTATCTTCATTATCTTCCATGAAAAACATTTCCAATTATGTAAGTGGGATGCTTTGGAAAACACGATTTGCTTGTGGAAAATCAGTTTAAATTCAACTTTATTAGTATAAATATATTTCATAAATTGAAAAAATGGCTCTAACTGTATGCTTGCATAGATATATACTTAATTCATATTTGTCTACTTATAGATAAAATTCTTCAAATAATTTTTTCTTTTTTTCTTTTTTTTTTTTTTTTTTTTTTTTGAGGCAGAGTCTCGCTGTGTTGCCCAGGCTGGAGTGCAGTGGCTGGATCTCAGCTCACTGCAAGCTCCGCCTCCCGGGTTGACACCATTCGCCTGCCTCAGCCTCCCAAGTAGCTGGGACTACAGGCGCCCGCCACCTTGCCCGGCTAGATTTTTGTATTTTTTAGTAGAGACAGAGTTTCACCGTGTTAGCCAGGATGGTCTTGATCTCCTGACCTTGTGATCCGCCCATCTCGGGCTCCCAAAGTGCTGGGATTACAGGCTTGAGCCACCGCGCCTGGCCCAAATAATTTTTAAACAGTGTTCATCATCATCAACATTATGTTTATTGGTGCTTTAGTTAATTTGCATTTCTATGGCACCAAACACCACAGTGCTAAGTGCAGTACATCTAAGCACATTCTAATTGCTTTGCGTCTATCTAACAAGTTGTCTGTTTTAGTGCCATCACCTCTCTTCCTGGGCACACACATGATGTTTAAAGGGAAAATAATGTTTTTAGTAATAGGTTATTTTAACAACTGACTCACAAAACTCCTGAAAATAGTACAGCAAATTCTCATGAACCAGTATGAGATAGCTCCAGCACACCATTGTTGTTAATAAGTATGTACATAGTAGAAGTATTCATGTGGCTAAAAGCTCCGGCCATCTCAACTCCCAGCGAGAGTAAAATGGTAATCTTAATTTTAGTGGTAATTATAACCTATGACATCAATTCAGTTCTTAATTCTAATTATGAATTCAAAATGTGCTTTATACAGTTGAATATTTTACTTCAATAAGAATGAACAAACGTATAATTATATGCAACAATATGGACGAACCTTCCAAATTTACTGTTGAATTAAAGGAGCCAGTCACAAAGAGTACAAACTATATAATTTCATTTAGATAAAGTTCAAAAACAAGCAAAACTTACCTATAGTATTAGAAATCAGGATAGAGTTTATACTTAAAGGAATGGGTGACTTTATGGTAGGGGCTTCTGAGGTTCTGGTAGTTTTTTTTTTTTTTTTTAAATCTGACTCCTGGTTACATGTGCCTGTTCACTTTGTGAAAATTTATTTAGCTGTACACTTAGTACTTTTGTACTTTGTGTACTTTTCTGTATGAGTGTAATACTTCAATAAAAATTAACTAGAAAAAAATACTGGCTGAATTGGAAGATGTATTTGGGAACATGGCAATTAGTATATTTGAGGGATAATTTGCCTAATTAAGCCAATTTGAGATATAGCCAAAGACCATTCTGTGGTTTAACAAAGAATTGGGTTTTCCTTTTTTTTTTTTTTCTTTTTCCTTTTTGAGATAGAGTTTTGCTCCTGTTGCCCAGGCTGGAATGCAATGGCGCAATCTTGGCTTGCTGCAATTTCTGCCTCCTGGGTTCAAGTGATTCTCTTGCCTCAGCCTCCCGAGTAGCTGGGATTACAGGCATGCACCACCATGCTCGGCTAATTTTGTATTTTTAGTAGAGACGGGGTTTCATCATGTTTGTCAGGCTGGTCTCAAACTCCTGACTTCAGATTATCTGCCCGCCTCGGCCCCCTAAAGTGCTGGGATTACAGGCGTGAGCCACCATGCCCGGCGGTTTTTCTTAAGGAATGAGATCATGTCCTTTGCAGGGACATGGATGAAGACGGAAGCCGTCATCCTCAGCAAACTAACACAGGAACAGAAAACCAAACACCGCATGTTCTCACTCATAAGTGGGAGTTGAACAATGAGAACACATGGACACAGGGAGGGGAACAACACACACCGGGGCCAGTTGGGTGTGGCAAGGGGAGGGAGAGCATTGGGACAAATTGCTAATGCATACATGGCTTAAAACCTAGATGACAGGTTGATAGGTGCAGCAAACCACCATGGCACACATATACCTATGTAACAAACCTGCATGTTCTGCACTTGTATCCCAGAACTTAAAGTAAAATAAAAATAAAAAGAGTATATTCATGGAAATTTCAACAATCTTTGACAACAGTTTTGCCTTTCAGGAAAATTCAACAGAACTATGCTCACATTTACCTTTGAAATTTATTTTAAATAACTATTACAATTGACGAGTTAATGGGTGCAGCATACCAACATGGCACATGTATACATATGTAATAAACCTGCACGTTGTGCACATGTACCCTAGAACTTAAAGTATAATTTTTGTAAAAAAAGGAATATTTAAAACAAGAAGCGGGTTTTTCTTGTACTTTTGTGCTTCAATTTAAATGCTTGCATTCCTTGAACTCATCTGGTGCTCTTCTTACATTGCCTCAGCTCTTGTCTTCTATCTGAAAGACTTTTTCCTAGTCTCTGCCTATTGAAAGTTTTAAATATTCTTTTCATTATGTAAGTCATTCTTGAATTGTTTTCAGTATGATTTCTGTAAGAGTATTTTTTATCTACTTGTATATCTTTTACCATATAAGAATTGAAGATTAATGTGGACATAGTTAGATGTACTTTTCTGGACTCAGGAGTATTATACATGAGAGTGCAAGTATTACTGCTGGATAAGTGGGGCACTGTTGTTTCAGGCTTTCACTACTGCATCAAATACAACTTCCTGTTTCGTATCTTATCTGTTATTTCTATTGTCCTTACTGTAATTATCCAGGACAGACTCTCATAAAAATGCTTTGTCTTCATCTGCATATTATCAAACATATTTATAATCGCCTTTGAAATGATTTTGAATTCCACGAAAATGTAGTAGTGGGAAATTTCACATCCCCTTTCCAGTAAGAGATCTTTTATACATATACTTTATTAGTAACTGGTGGTCAGCTGTGATTCTAGAGATAATAAAGTATTGATATGTTTCTAGACCTCTGAATTTGAGACTAATTAAAAAGCCCAAAATCAATTTGAGTGTAGATTACACTGAAGTGAGTGTCATTTCTTGTCTGGTCATGTAAGCACCATAACCCTGCTGATTAGTGAAGATCAGGTTGAGACTGCAGCTGTCTCTGACAGTGTGATGTTGTTTACTTGCAGTACTTGCTAGTCTGTTTATGAACACTCATCAACTGATATAGTCATCCCTAGGTGAAGAATGTATGTCAAGTGACTTATAACTGCTGACTACCATTTTGAATAGAATTAATTTTGTATTTATGTAGTTGATAAATTCATTTCTTTTCTGTTTGATTCTATCCTGGAATGCTTCTGAGAGTTTATAGCTAAAAGGGTTTATTTCTGAAAGTGTCCAGTTTAAGTTTTATTTCCTCCAGTTTTGCAACAGATTTAATTTACATTTATTTTTTTTTTCTGAATTGTAGGAAGAATGAAAATTTATGTTGCTTTACTTTTTTTGCAAGTAAATTTCTTTTAACAATGTTTTCTACTTTCTCTAGCATGAATAAGCTGGTAATTATACTTTCCTAAAGCAACTTGCTGCCCTATACACTCTATGATTCTGTTGTTGGCACACTTGTTTTTACTAGTCTCTTGCATGCGGAATTTTAGATTTTTACTGTGTAAAATTATAGGCAAGTAGCCAGCTGTCACATTCTTGAGGTCAGATACAACTACCATGTATGAGATACACTGTTTTGGCTTCATACTACTTGCCAGATTGCTAAGCAGATGTTCTAGGCTATAATTCAGGAAACTGGGACCTCTTGAAACATTCCCTGAGAGTCGCTTTTGACATCTCTGAATCATTTATTTAAAGGTAATTAGTTCTAGTAAAAATGAAAATGCATTGATATGAAAAGAACAGAATTATTTTACAGTGTTTGGGAGTTGTAACCATGATTAGAAATTTGATTCTGGATGTGTATCTAATGGTGGAAAAGTATTTAACATAAAAATACATTACAATTAAGCATTTTCCTTTTTTTTTTTTAACTTTGGAGACTAATACCAAAAAAAGTACTTTTTTGTAGACTTTAACACTTACCAGTTGACTTCATGGTACATTGAAGTACTTAACAGACTTTCCATTTTTATACAGAAAATATGTTAAAGGAGGCTGTAAGAGTATTATTTCTTCTCTAATATATATATATATGTCTTGGTACTTTCCCATATAGCCCATCAACATTTTTTATTGGTACTGCATTTTTTTTATAATTAATACAAAACTCCCTTGTCTAAATTGGGAACCTTCCTAAATACTATTCTAAATCTGTAGTTTTCTTGTCCTATTATTAAAATATCAATGGCACAAAAGAGAAAAATCTAAACTAGATTACGTAACTCTTAAAATATAAATTAAACTAGATTACTTAACTCTTACGATCTAAAAGTTGGGGAAAACATTTTAAAAATAAGTCTGTTACGATGTGTTCATTTAGATCTCTTTACCCCTACTTAGATAAAAGAGGAGCCACATAACTTGTGTTTATATCAGTTGTATTTCATTTGTAACAAGCATTGTGCTTTGCAGAGAAGTGCTTTACACAAAACAGTATAAAATTCAATATCTTGTTATTTGGAAAATTTTTAGGCTACCATATTTTAAGGAAGGTGAGAGTAAGTAGTAGGAATAAACATCTAAACGTCATTTGTATTTGCCTATGGATGAATTTGAAGTTAACATGGGTCCATTGGACATTCAGGGTGCTCATAACAAACACTTCAATCAAACTAATGAAACCTCAGTGTGAAAATCGAACTCTAAAACTGCCTCTGTTCTTTCTCAATTCTTTTATTTTTCCTATTTCATATTTTGGATGAATAGCATTGCAATGAGATTGGTACAAAAGACCAACCTCAGCAGTTCTTCCCGAGTTGTAGAGAAGTAATCAAAGATGTTAGCTTACAAAACTTATCCTAGTTTCTAAGCCTAAGTGGATATATAACCTTAACTTGCCATAACTTCCAGTTCCTGCCAGACTAAAAGTTGTATTCCAAATAATAAAAAACAAAGGAATTGGTAATGTTGCTTTTAGAATTGAAACAGAAGCAGAGCTATGATGTCTGCAGACAGAAAATTAATGATTTTTATAGATAAGCCCTTATTTGGATATTTGATAATTGTATATCAGTAATCTGTCTCCCTCTTCTCTTCTTCTTTTTTTTCCCCCTTTTCTCTCCCTCTCCCCTCCTCTCTTTTTTACTTGTATATACTCACAAATTAGCAAGTCATAGTACTAGGGTATCAAATTACTGTGGTTTGTCAGTTCTCTAATAAGATGCACATTTTCTTAATATTTTAACACCTCAAATTGGATGCAGCTGTCTTCACCTAAATTCGGATCCAGTTGAGAGAAAAAGAGTCAGATGATAAAGATCAATGTGTCATCTTTATTACCAATAAATAATAGATTGGAAAATAGGTAGGTCTGATGTATCAGCTAGCCCGTTTGACTGCTGATGCATCTCCACAGACAGCAAGACTTATAAGCAAGCCTCACCATGTGAAGCTTACGGTACTGAGGAGCAGAGAAGAATATGTGCTTTTTATGGCTGTCCAGGGTGAGGGAGAAGGAGCAAGAGGCTTAGCCACAAACAGCAGTTCATCAATCACATGGGTCATCCCTATGCTGGGGAAGAATGGGCAAGGTGAGCAGAATCCACGTGGAGACTAGCTGAGGGAGGTGAAGTGTTTCCCTCTAACACAGTGAAGCCACAATCTGTAATCCAGATCCCACTCCAAAGCCAAGACCTTTACTAGGTCTTTTTCCAAATTTTCCTAATTCACCAGGAGTGCTTTAAAATACAAAATCTCAGACTCTTCACTAAGAGCCTACTCCTTTTTGTATTTTCTCCTTTCTGTCTTTGAGCTCTTTTTTGCCTCATATTTGTACTTAAATGTTTACTTGTCGCCAGCACTTCCTGGTTCCTCTTAGTTTCTCTGTTTCTTAGAGAAGTTTTTTTTTTTTTCCCCCTTGTACATTCGAAGCAGTTTTCATCATTTTGGGATGAGCCTTTTTCTCTCAATGACCTAAGTGCCAACACAGTTGAATCTCCTGCATTATTTTCTTCCTCTGTCTTTGCTTACATACTATTCAGTTCTCTTGAAATGAGTTTGACCTCAGTGTTTTCTTTACCTGGCACCTTCTACATTTATTCTGCAGTGTAGTTTCTCTCCTGGCCAATCGTAGCCCTACCTGGGCTAATAGAATTCACTTGCATTAGAAACTTGTTAGTACTTAAAAAAGAAAAAAAAAAACCTTTCAAATCACATAGTATTAATATCGTCATCTGGTCCACACATCCTGCCTTAGGATTGATTTCTTTCTTGGAGAATTAGCATTCAAGAAACCCACATTTGCATTTTATCGCATTCACCGTAGCTCATCTGAAGTGGGACTATCATTCCATGGTGAATTTTGCAGAAAAAGAGTTTTACTACATGAAGCACTTAGATAAATGCACAAGAATGAGGGTGAAAGGACATATTCTTTTTCATTTCCTTCAGAATGAAAATTAAAGTATGCCACATTTGCCAATGTATAAGGCATATTAAAATTATACTCAAGAATTGGAAATATAGTATCTGAGGCAAGAAAAAATTATTGCCCATTCATGGAGTACACAGGCCTAGCCTAGCAAATGGACGATATTGTCAGTATATTGCATTTGGTATTTTTGTACTGCGATTTAAATCTTAATATCGTACAGGTATACTTATTGATAAATTTGGTGGCTCCACTCAGATCAAAACTAATTGTTTAACAGAAAGGAGGAACGTAAAGATACCTGGGAAATCAGAAAAGCTGCTCTTTAGTAGTGAAGCCCCTCATTCGTGAAATAGAGAGTAGAGCTCCTCCTAAAATTTTACTTTGTCTTGATTTGAGATTTTTTTCATATTAACTGCATAAGAGATAGGGTTTTCTTCTTAGATGATAAGAGATGTTGAGCTTTTTCAACGTATCTCCCCATGGATAAGGGGGATAAGTAGTCCTCCCCTTATCCATGTTTTTGCTTTCCATGGTTTCAGTTACCTGTCATTGACCATAGTCAAAAAATATTAAGTTGAAAATTCCAGAAATAAACAATCAAGTTTTACATTACACCATTTTGAGTATTATGAGGAAATCTTGTGCCATCCTACTTTGTTTGACTCAGGATTTGAATCATCCCTTTGTCCCATATACTTAGGACTCTAAGCTAATCTGTCTTAGCATGTCATGGAGAGTGTGAACACATTATGTAAGATACAGATACTGGGCAAATAATGGGCTTTCTTCTCTGCCTACTCAAATGATTCATTCTGACGTGTTTTGTTTACCACAACTTTAATTTGGGTAGTTTAAATAAAATTATAAATTTCTCATTCCCAAGAATCTTTAAGATAGTTTCTTACTATTCACAGTCTCGTAAAATGCTGTGTGTAAATGACATATTAAGGAAGAGTAAGTGGCAAATTACTAGGTCATGTAGTGTTTTCTTAATATCAGATATTTTCTGTGATGTAATTGTTAACCATCATTCTTATAACCAATAGATACAAAATTAATAGAATAAGACATTACATTTTATAACAATTTAAAGTATATTAATCTATGTGGGGAAATGCTTTCTAAGTGTTCTTTATTTTTAATGACCATACCTTTTGAAAAATTTGAAAATTTTCAGTTCTTGCTAATGTAAGATTGATCACCTTAATGAGGTGGTAGTTAGGCGAAACATTCAGAGCCATTTAACATTTGACAGTATCCAAGGTCTACATTCATTTTATACTCCTTGAGAGCACAGAATAGAGTCTGTGCATGAGTGATGATTGTTATTTCTTTCAGTGAGCTAAAGTGGACTGAGAAAAAGCAGAGGTCTTCTAAGAAGCCTATATTATTTAATACTTTAACAACATTACATGCGCAGCCTATTTTTGAATGACTGTTCCCTCCCTCGACCCTCCAGCTAAATCCTCCAGTAGTTACTGAACAAGTCATTCAACACTTAGAGTTTTGTGGATCTACTCTTACTTGTTTCCTATTTGCTGTTTGTTTCCTATTCACTACTTGGTTCTCCCAGCTCTTGATTTTCTCTCTCTATATCTTCTGCCATCCTGAAAACATTTGTTGGTAATATATATTGGCAAATGAGACAATTATTGGTTATGGGATACCCCAGCTCTCTTGGTGATATTAAAAGCTTTTTCAGTGGTTATAAATTGGCACTCTCTCTGCCATTCTCTCTCTTATAAGTAGGAATCCAAATGACCCATATACCAGTCTTCATTAAGAAGATTCACATTTGTCTGGTTATCCAGTCAGTATACATTTCCCAAGGGATTGCAGGAAGCAGTGGCGTATGGTAGTTAAAACTTGGGCATCAAATCATGGATTTAACATCAGTTTCTGTATGAAACATGCCAGTTATTTAACCTTTTTTCTTTTACTTCCTTCCTTCTTCACACCCTTTTGTTTTTTCACTTTTTCCCTTAAGAGTTTGTTAGTGGTTTTTAAAAATGATGTATGAAAGCATGTTAATTTTTCATCATATAGCTACAAGTAGAATAATCTAAATTGTATGAAGATCCCACCTCATGTCCAGTCTATCCTCATAGTGTTCTATCTAGTTTTTTGCCTTCAAATAAAATTTGAAGGCTTAATTATATAATTAAGCCTCCTAGAAAACACAAATTGGATAATGTCCCTTCATTGCTCAAAAACTTTCCACTCTTCTTTCTCTGTCCCTCTCTTCCCATTTTATTAAGCACTGGTGTATAAACTTCTGTATGTCTTCTTTTGGATGCATGTTATTTATACGAACTTCTATAACATGTTTCACTTAAAGGGTGCACGTCTGTCCGTTCATTCCAGTAGAATGTTCTTTCTTTGATATGTTTATTTTTGAGACAAGGTGTCACTCTCTTGCCCAGGCTGGAATGCAGTGGTGTGATCATAGCTCACTGTAACCCTGAACTCCTGGGCTCAAGCAATCCTCCCGACTCAGCCTTCTGAGTAGCTGAGACTACTTGTATCTGTCACCACGCCTGGCTGATTTTTTAATTTTTAGAAGAGATGAAGTCTCACTTTGTTGCCCAGGTTGGTCTTGAGCTCCTGAGCTCAAACAGTGCCTCTCAGAGTTCTGTGATTACAGGCATGAGCCACTGTGCCCAGCCATATAACTGTATTATTTATTTTTCTCTTTTAAAAAGATTTGGAAAATGCTGAAAAACACAAAAAGGAAAAAAAAATTACCCATAGTTTCTACAGTTGAAAAAATAAAACTTCTGCTCCCACTCTTACTCTCTATGCCAGAGGTAATTTGGATTAACAATTTAATAGATAATATTCTAGTATTTTTGCCTAAAGCTATATTACATAGCTCTCTCTCTCTCTCTCTCTCTCTATATATATATATATATTTATATGTATACATACAGTGGACTCTAAAAATGCAGGAGTTAAGGGGTTATATGCAGATTTTCAACTGCCCTGCAAAGTTGGAAATCTGCATATAACTTTTGACTCCCCCCAAATTTACTAATAGCCTGCTGTTGTCCAGAATCTTTACTGATAATGTAAACAGTTGATTCACACATATTTTGTGTGTATTATATACTGTATTTTACAATAAATAAGCCATGGAAAAGAAAATGTTATTAGGAAAATCATAAGGAAGAAAATATAAATTTACTGATCTACTTTAAGTGGAAGTGGATCATCGTAAAGGTCTTAATCTTTGTCTTCATGTTGAATAGGCTGAGGAGGAGAAAGAGGAGGGCTTGGTCTTGCTGTCTCAGGAGTGGCAGAGGCGAAAGAGGTGGAGGAGATAGAAGGGAAGCCAGAAGAGGCAGTATATTTCTTGTAACTTTGTGGAAATACATGATAATTTCTGACTTTTTTGCTTTTTCATTTCTCTAAAAATGTTTCTATAGGGTACCAATTCTTCTACCATTTGGTTTAGTTTCAGTGCCCATATCATTGAAGGATCCATGTCATAAAAGAAGTCAAAATCAGTCTTGAATAATTGGAACTCTTCTGCCGTGTTGTCTAATGTCAACTTATTTTCTAGCACTGCATCTTCTATGTCTTTTTCCTTATCGTCTGGCACTGGTTTGGAAACATTCATCTCCCAAGTTGGTTGTTTTTTCCTTTTCTTTTTCTTTTTCTTCTCTTCTCTTCTCTTTTTTCCCCTTCCTTCCTTCCTTCCTTCCTTCCTTCCTTCCTTCCTTCCTTCCTTCCTTCCTTCCTTCCTTCTTTCCTTCCTTCCTTCCTCCTCTCCCTCCCCTCCCCTCCCTTCCCCTCCCCTCCATTCTTTCCTTCTTTCCTGGGATTACAGGCGCCCAACACCATGCCTGGCTAATTTTTTAAAAAATATTTTTAGTAGAGATGGGTTTTCACCATGTTGGCCAGTCTGGTTTCGAACTCCTGACCTCAAGTAATCCGCCTGCCCGGCCTTCCAAAGTGCTAGGATTATAGGCATACACCACTATACCTGGCCCCTAGTTGTTTTCTATTGATTCTTCTAGTGTAGTGTCTATTAGCTCTTGAATATCTCCAAGATCCTTATCTTGAAACCCTTCACTGCCTCTTCACTTTTTTTCCCCCATATCCACAATCTCCTTTATTATTTTCCTAATTGTTCTTTCATAAATCCTGTGAAGTCATACACAACATCTGAACACAGTTCTCTCCAGCAGGAATTCATTGCTTAAGGCTTGGCGGCTTTCATGGCTTTTTCTGTAACAATGATGGCATCTTGATTGGTGTTCTTTCCAGAAATTCATAATCTTTCATCAGGGTTCTCTTCTATGGCATTGACAGTGCTTTCTATAAAGTACCATGTGTAATTATCTTTAAAAGTCCTTATGATCCCCTGTCTAGAGACTGAATCAGAGATGTTTTACTTGGGAGCAAGTAGACCACCTCGACGTCTTCAGTGTTGAACTCTTGGGGGTCTGGATGGCTAGGGATATTGTCTGATATCAAAAGAACTTTCAAAGGCAGTCCCTCACTAGCAAGGTCCTTTCTGACTTACGGGACAAAGCATTGATGGAACCAATCCAGAAAAAGTGTTTTCGTTTTCCAGGACTTCTTGTTGTACAACCAAAAAGCTGGCAACTGGTGTTTATCTTTTTCCTTCAAGGGTTAGCAGCTTTACAGATGAGAACAGTTGTGATCATAAACCTGAAATCCTGTGCACAAAACAGTAAAGTTAGCCTATGCCTTCCTGCGTTAAATACTGGTGCTCACTTCTCTTCCTTACTAATAAATGTCTTTTGTGACATTTTTTTCCCCAGAATTGGGCACACTTTTGTCTGCATTAAAAAACCAGTTTAGGCAGATATCCTTTCTTCTCAATGATTTTATTAATGGCGTCTGAGAACATGTCTGTTGCCTCTTGGTTGGCAGAAGTTGCTTCTCCTCTTGTCTTGACATTTCTAAAGCCAGACCTCTTTCTAAAGTTAGCAAACCACTCTTTGCTGGCACTAAATTCTCCAGCTTTAGATCCTTCTCCTTCCTTTTACTTTAAGTTGCCATGTAATGACTTTGCCTTTTCTCAAATCATATAAGAATCTATAGGTATGTCTTTCTTATAGCAATCCTACACTCACATAAAAGCCGCATTTTCAATATGAGATGAAAAGGAATTTTGCAAAAAGTGAAGAGCTTTGCACCTGCTGGCACAGCTGTAGCTACAGCTTCACGAATTTCCTTTTTTTATTTTATTTTATCATTATTATTTTTTTTTCCCTGGTCTTTACACTGAATTCATTTATCTTGAAATGGCGGGCAACCATAACTGCAGCCCTCAGTCTATGATACATATCAAGCAGTTTAACTTTTTCTTGTAATGTCATGACTTTTTTTTTTTTTTGCTTCTTGGGAGCACTTCCGGCATCACTAGTGGCACTTCATGAGTCTCATAGTGTTATTCAGGGTTTCCAGTGTTACACTAAACACAATGAGAAATATGCAAGAACAGTGAGAAATCACTTTTTACTGGGATATGCAATTTACTGAAGAGACAACTGCTCGCACAGATTAGCATTACATGACATTTTAAGGGGACAATCCCAACATTTGAGCGCACAATAGCAAAGGAGATGGCTACGAAATTATTACAGCACTGCAGTATGTACTGCAGTGAATTTCATGCAGTTACGATTTTATACTGCATCTTTACATTTGTTTACATTTCTCTCAGCTGTGAATGGTATATGGTGTGTAAGTGCTTGTGTGCATAAGTTTTGATAAATTTTAATTTTCTATATTTGTGAATATTATATGGTAATAAATGATCAAATAGACTGGTATCTACATATATTTTATGCATTAATGACATGCCTAACTTTTTCTTAATTGTTTTTTCTGTTTCTGGGCCATGCAATTCATCTGTAAGTTTTCTGAAATTGGCACAAGTCCCCCCAAATTTTTTGAATATATTTATTCAAAATATTCTGCATATGAGTGGACCCACACAGTTCAAACCCATATTGTTCAAGGGTCAATGGTATGTTTATCTTATTCTGTCACACAAAATATTGGTCTATGTAAACCCTGCTAAGCCTGTGTCCTCATCTGAAAAGGGAAGATGGCAGCAGTGTGAGCTCTCTGGCTCATTATGGAGTTATGTGAAATAATCCATGTAAATAATTTAAGACATACCTGGCACAGAGTCAGCACTCAGTCTTTATTATTACTCTGTCTAACTATGCAAACAATGTGCCGGTACCTATGATCCAGGCATGAGCCCTAAAGCTATAGTATATAGTGGTTTATACTACTATGTACTATAGTGGTTTATTTTATTCTTCAATAAAACAACAGAGAATCCTGTGGATTTTTATTTCTAATTGATCTGATGTATTACAGATCATATACTATAATTCCTATATAGAAATATATTTTTTCTATAAAGTCTCAACAAAAAAATAAACAAATGTGTACTTTCTGGAGATTTAGGTGTGTGAAAAATAAGCTCATAATCAATTTGTGAAAACACTCAATACAAACCTTGTACCTTTGCCTAGAAAAGGTTGTCTAAGTAAGGAAGTTTCATTAAACCTTTATTCAACTTTCTAAAAATAGTTCATTTGAAAGAGATAGGAAGGCCGGGCGTGGTGGCTCACACCTTTCATCCCAGCACTTTGAGAGGCTGAGGCAGGTGGATCACCTGAGGTCTGGAGTTTGAGACCAGCCTGACCAACATGGTGAAAACCCATTTCTACTAAAAATAAAAAATTAGTCAGGCATGGTGGTGCAAGCCTATAATCCCAGCTACTCAGGAGGCAGGAGAATCACTTGAACCTGGGTGGCAGAGGCTGTGGTGAGCCAAGATCGTGCCACTGCACTCCAGCCTAGGTGACAAGAATGAAACTCCATCTCAAAAATAAGAAAAGAAAGAGACAGGAGTCCTTACTTTCCCCCTCCCACTTGCTTGTAAGTAAAAAGGAGGAAAAGGATGTGAAGTATTTATATATCTCATCTTTTATTCCAGCAGTTTCAGATACCTAATAGAAATTGGAATGCTTTGAGCTGGGTAAATTCAAAAAGATTGGCAAAGACTAGAAATTATACTAATGTTCAAATTAATAACCTGAACTTACATAGCTAACCACCAGTTAGGCTGTAAATGATTGCCAATCACGATTGCCTAAGATATGTTACCATGCTCCCCAATTTTCATCTTAAAAATTACAATTCCCTTCATGGTCTATGTACCTTATTCTACAATGAAATAAAACTTATATTACCACTTCATACAATCAAAAAATTCTTTCTAATCTACTTTACCAAAATATTTTAAAATAATACACTATTTAAAAAATTGACTCTTCTCTCTTCTAGAAACTTGACAGTAAATTTAATTAAATAAATTATTTTTAGTGTCATTCACAGGTAAGTCAAATTATTAAAGAGATAATTACCAAATCTTTATGAAAGTTTTAGAATCTTTATATAAATATATAAAGATATATTAGATCCTAAGTTCAAGTCCTCCTTTCTTATCCCAACAATATATGTGATTGAATTCATACACAGTTGAAATGAATTAGTATCTAAAACATTGCTGCTTCCCCAGACTTTGTTTTCTCCCTAACTTTGCTGACATTGGAATTACCTGCGGAGTCTTTGAAAAATGCTAACGCCTGACACCCACCACCAAATACTGAGATTAATTTTAGAGTGCTTAATGTTTTACAGGTGATTGTAACGTGCATCAGAGTTTGGGAACCACTGCCCAATGTTCAAGTTGCACTTTTGACTAATTACATCAGAATCTCTGGGGAAAGGGATCTGATGAGGGAATAAATATATTTTAAAGCATCCCAGGTGATGACAATGTGCATCCAAGGTTAACAATCACTGTTTCAGAGAATCAGGAAAGAAGCCAGAGAAATTGGGAAAGAAAATAAACTTTAGTACTTGGTGACCGAACATTGGAAGCAATAGGGGACTCCGAGAACATAGAGTTTGAAATTTGGGGCCAGGCGCAGTGGCTCACGCCTGTAATCCCAGCACTTTGGGAGGTTGAGGCAGGCAGATGGCCCAAGGTCAGGAGTTGGAGACCGGCCTGGAGAACATGGTGAAACACCATATCTACTAAAAATGCAAAAATTAGCTGGGCATGATGGCAGGTACCTGTAATCCCAGCTACTCAGGAGGCTGAGGCAGGAGAATCACTTGAACCCGGGAGGCGGAGGTTACAGTGAGCTGAGATCTCACCATTGCATAACAAAGCAAGACTCCATCTCAAAAAGAAAGAAAGAAAGAAATTTGGAAGGAATCTAATATTTAATCTCTCCCATTTATTTTATGAATGTAAAGTTAAGTTACTTCTTCATGTCCTACATCTAATAAGTGGACATCACTTCTTCCCACACATGTGTTTACACATGCATATACACAATTTCTCCCTACTACTTGCTTTCTGTGATTCTAATATTTTTTCTTGGAAGTTTGGTACAGAGCAGGACACTTGCACTATCACTGACAAAAGCTGGAAAGGTAGATTATTGTGTTGAGTATACACCGGTGAGTTTAGTTGTTGATTGGTTCAGTTTGAGAAAACAGATACTTAAAAAGGAGATTACATAAACTTAGGAATAAGGAAATGATATTCAGGTATGAAATTAGGACCACATTGAGAGTCATTAACAAAAAGGGACAAGTTAAAACTATAAATGTCGCTTAGGAAAGAACAGAAAGGACATCAGAGGGCTGAGGGCTGAGTCTTGAAAAGCAACCACATTTGGGGGCTGGTACAGGGAAATGGGATGAGGAAAGACATTATAAATGTTGAAAGAACCACTGTTTTATTTCTGAGACAAGGTTCGACTCTGATATTCAGGTTTGAGTGCAGTGGTGCAATCACAGCCCACTGCTGCCTCAAACATTTGGGTAAAGGGTATCCTCCCGCCCCGTTCCTCCTAGTAGCTGGGACTACAGGTGATTGCCACCATATGTGGCTAATTTTTTAAAATTTTTTGTAGAGATGGGGCCTTACTTTTTTGCCCAGGCTGGTCTCGAACTCCTGAACTCAAGCAATCCTCCTGCCTTTGCCTTCCAAAGTGCTAGGATTACAGGTGTGAACCACTGCACCTGGCCCACTGTTTTTTATGTTGCAGAAAAGAACAAAAATTTTTTTTTACAGTAATGACACATAGTATATATAACAATCATGCAAACATTTGATGATTGAATAAATGAAGCAAAACATTATGTGAGGTGTTTTTATTTTTTGAAGAAGAACAGAGTAACTTTGGAGTACAAGAAAACACACTGGATTTGGGATAAATTGATCTGGCTTCTAGTTTCTCCTTTGTCTCCTACTAGCTATGTGAATTGTGATAAATAACTTGATCTTCCTGAATCTGTTTTCTCATTTGTAAAATGGGGATAATGCCCCTTTACAGAATTAGAGCATTAAATGAGATGAACTGTAATGCACTGCAGCAATATCATCAACATTATTAGTGAGGAATTCAGTAGTGATTAAAATTTGAAGTTAGACCAAACCCAAGTTCAAATGCTAGCCCTAGCCACTTGCCCTAGAGCTGGTTACTTAACTTCTCTGAGGTGTATTAGGAAATGAAGATGATATGCATACATTTGCCATTATTTTGTTGAGATTAATGAGGATTAAATGAGATACTGTAAGAAGGGAGACAATATGTTTGTAAGCTGCAGTTATTTATTCTCATTCATGTTACAAATTGAATAGTCCAAATGCTTATGGCTCTATTTTCTTTTTACGATAACATCCCCATGCTTTCTTTTCCTCTTTTTACTTTTCTTTGTAAAATTTCATTTGCTGCTACCTGTCTTTGTTATTACCTGTATTTATCTTGGAAGACCTCTGCCATGAATATTGCAAAAAGTGAAGGATGTCTTTGAATTTAATGTTCCTTCAGTATCTGCTCAGAGTAGAGTTCATACAAAGCACCCATTGTATGGAATGTTTCCTCTAGTTTGCTGTTACTAACGGAGGTCAGGAAAGTACATCGTTTAGGGGTTCTGAGGGAAGGGGGCTAATAATTTACATAAGCCATCTGATGCTCAGAGCTGGAAGAAGCCAAGACAGAGACTCTCGAAATTACCAGCTGATGGAACAAAATGTGACTATTAATGCTGACCCAATATGTATTTCTACTTTTGCCGCACACCACACTTGAAGTAGGTCATATTTTTAAAGCATATATACTATCAGTTGAAAATACTATTTAAATTGTCTTATTAAACTTGGTAGTGCATAGATAATACATAATATTAGTCACTGTTTTAATACATTGTAAATATACATTTTGTACTTTAAATTTAAATGTATGCTTGATGATAGCAGCTTTGCTTTTTATTTGGCATAAAACTAAATGCCAAAATGCATTTAAATAGTAATTCTTAGTTTCTGTTTCTCACTTAGTTATTGCCCTGATAACATTCTTTGGGTTGACAGTTTGCTTCTGTCTGTTTTTCATGCTTATGTGCTATCAGTTTTTCTCACAATTCACAATGATAGAAAGAGAGTGTGTTTATATAATAGCATTTAATGCTCTTACTTGCAAGAGCGAATTAAATTATTTTTAATGGTATGTGTCATCACCTATAGTGAAGACTGATGAAACGTTTCTTTTCTGCAAAATAGGGATAACACCCATACTTCAACTTTACTGTGATATGGAAAGCACCCAGCTCAACATCTTGTACTTGGAAACCTTGAATACATTGAGAATACTGGTAAAGAGATATGTGTATTGGAAACAAATATTAAATGAAAATATAATCCAGCCATGGTAGAACTCTTTCTCATCACACTAGCTTCCCTAATCTTTCTTCTGGGATGCTTCTATATAGAATCCTTTTGTGATCTTGCTACCCAACATGAAGTATCTTTCTTCCATATCATCTTCATTCTCTTTTAAAGTCCATACTTGGCAAACCTAATATACACATATTAATTGAGGATTTGAGGGAGGAGTAGAGAGTTAATAAAATCATAAAGATAGCTCATTCTTCAAGATGATTACCATTGCCTATATTAGTGGTTCTCAGATATTTGGGTTTCATATGTTTGTGTGAATTAAATTACATCATCTTTAGTTTTATATCATTTCTTCATGATCCATGACAACTTATTTTAAGTTTTATGAACCTATGTTTGGGACCCAGTTAACACATCTTTGTGATTATCTGCTTCAACCAAGCATTTGATCATGAATAGATGAATTATATGATGAAATAAAAGTCTTTATTCAGCATAGAGTAAAACCTTGATCATCTGGTATGCTCTAGGATCCTATACTGCATTATTCTCAGAAGTAAGTGAAAGCAAGGACACAGAATACCTATTTATGCCTGTAGTTAGAAAAATGCAACTTGCCTTTGATGGTCTTTACTAGAAGTATTTTTAAGTCCACAAGATGGCAGTATTACCTCATAAAGGTAAAGAAGCCAGTGAAGAAGAGCTCAATTGCTTGGTTTTCCAGTACAAATAAAGGAAACTGACTGCAATTGAAAAGCTTGTGATCATTGATAGAGTGTGGAAGACAATGTAATGGATGACAGAGAACACCAAAGTAGAAAGTTACTAATTTGGTAAACGATTTAGTAAAAAGAGTAACCATGTCATGTGATACGGAATATTTCTACTTTTTTCCTCTACCTTCTACATTTATAGGAAAGAGGTAAATATCAAGAAAACAAATTTCATAAGGATCCCTTGGCCTCTACCATAGTCAGTCTAGTATATCATTCCATTCACGTTTGTAGCATAAAAATAATGGGTTAATTACTCAATGTTCGGTAATGATGACCCCGATTATTAAAGCAGTATTATATGAGGGAGGGTAACACATTGTAGGAAATATTTTCGCAAGTTCTTCTGAACAACCCTCAGTTATTCACAAGTTATTCTTAATAACCCTCAGTTATTCAGAATACAACCTGCTCTGCTGGATCAATGAGTTTTTATACAGATCTAGATTAGGTAAAAAATTATGAAATTTATGTTATTCCTGATTTGGGATATAAATTAATTTAGTATTCTAGAGATAAAAGGAGTTATGATTTCTTATTCTGCTTCTATGTATTTCTGATAAGATACTGTATCTTATTCTAATAATTTAATTATTTAAGTGCTTTACTTAGATCATCCAAATGTATTTTCAAATAAGTAATTTCAAATTCAGTCTTTGTTCACTCTCTCACTATTTAAGCACTCACAAAAACTATTTTGAATGAGATAGTTACTATTTTGGATGCCATATTTCAAATTTTAACTGCGTAAAACTTAAGAAATGTCAATTCTCACTGACACTTTCAACGTTGTTAAACTTTATAAACATTTACATTACAGCATAGATTACTATAACTTAAGGGAAAATTTAGAACCTTATTTTCCAGTTCTCCTATTCACCTCACAACATTATTTTCATACAGAGTACTCATAGTTCTATATTAGCCATGGTTACAGAATTCAACATGTTACTAACAAGGAAAATGTACAGATTCCCAAACCCTCTTTGATCATTACGTATGCCTTTTAAGACAGCTAATATGATGTAGCAGATTTTTCAGAGTTTAGTCTGTCTACTGTGACTTTCTTTGTTCACTATCTTGAGTAGGAAGAATAGTCTAAATCAGTGGGATTGTAATAGGAATCTTCCATGGAAGGATGTTCTAGGTCATAGAAAGGAGAGTATTTTATCTAGACTGATCTTGAGGGTGTAGTTTGGTATTTCACACTCTAAAACCAAGCTCTTTCTATTGTATTATTATTTAAACTCATTTTGCATTAAATTTGTATGATTAAAATTATTCAATGTTATAATAGTTTAATCACTATAATAATTTCAAGGAATATTCTTTCACATTTAGCGTTAGCATAAAATTTGTAGAAGTTAACATTGAACCAGCAACCATAAATTTTAGTTTATTACGTAGGCCTAAAAGTGAATATTTAAAAACTGATATAAGCTAACCCAAAGAAAATTACTTAAACACAAAAGTTGACTGGGAATTTTATTAAGCCATCTTAGTCTGATATTTGAGAGTTCTTAACTTAGGATATGGTTAGTGCTCAAATAATCTAGACTGTCTTTTATCCTTTTCTAAGAAAGTAAGCAATAGTCCGGCAAAACTGACTGGAAATCAGTTTTTCATTCGGCTCATGCTCCAAACTATTCTCTTGTATAGATGCTACCGTTATTGGCTCTACTATCCGAGGAGGACAAAGTAATGAAGGAAAGTGTCAAGGTCATAGAGGTAGAAAAGGGGACACTTGTAAGAATAGAGAAGTAGGAGGTTATATGAGTCTTCGTTGAACATGACCCCTTGCTCCCCGTCCTTGATGCTGATAGTTCTGTGAAGATAGTTCACAGCACTGGGAGAGAGGAGCATCAAAACTGACTTTTCTCCCGGCCGACAGAAAATCTTGTTGATTAGTTTAAACACAGAAGGAGGCTTTTCCAGTCCCTTTGACTATAGAAACTCTACATATGGGACCCTTTTAGGAAGATTAAATGTGGGGAATCAGAGCAGTATGCCACATCTGCTCTCACCAGCCTTAGAATTAGAGCAAGGACTTAGCATCAGAAGTACAGAGGAAAAGGAGACTATGGGGAAAATAATAAAAGTAAAGATGTTATTGAAAAGAATAACCTAAAAGCAAACTCCAGAGGGAGAAGAAATTATCTCTGAAAGAAGTTTGATACAGTTAGTTATGACAGTTGTTTATTAACTTAAATTTTCCAAAGTAATGTGTATGCTAAATCTCTTTTTTAAAAAATGGTCTTCCTTTACATGAAAAATAAATGCATAGAAGATCTTAGAGATGTGACAGATTACCCTTGGAAAACACAGCTATATTCTAGGATGTTGTGTTCAGTAAGGAATATGAAGAAGCAAAAGAATAATGAAGAATTATTTGCTGGTCTTTATTCTTGTGAGGCACTTGAAAGTATACTATGAAATTTTAAACTAGTTTTTTAGAAAGTATGGTATTTGGGCAATAAAATGCATGTAATATTTCTTAGAAAATATTTAGGATTTTTAAGTGTTTTTGCTTATCATGGGAGTATGCCTTTTTTGGGACCAAAATAAAATTTCCATAATTTTAATGTGTGGTTTTACGCTGTCAGGTTAGAAATATGGTGTTTTTGAAGTGTTATTATATTTATTTTGCAGAACTTTTTAGGTAAGTGGATAGAAACTAGCTATACAGTGGAGATTTAGATCATAATGAAATAAAAGCTCAAAATGGACAGGTTGAATCAGACAGAGGTTTAATATCTTTTTAAAGGGATCAATCAGTTTTCAAAATCCAAATTACATTAATGACATAGCCTGGAAGTAGAAAGATATTCGCAGTACTAAATACCTTTTATTTTGTGTTGGAACCTTATTCCGAACATTTTGGGAGCAAGTAAATTATGATAAAATATCAAAATTGATGAATTTACTGCAGAGTGTGAAGAACCGGAGTAAATTAGAATTCTGCTCACTAAGTGCCTCAGAGCTTATTCCAACTGACTCATCAAATGAAAAATTCATCAATTAATCCTCTGACAATAACGATATATACACAAAAATCAATCTAGAATTGATTTTTTTAGTCTGAACATGAAAACTAAGCTCTGAGTTATACATAATGTGAAATTTCTCTTCATTTCGACTTTATTATTGAGTATAACAGCTGAAGTGTTCATATAATTATTTGTTCTGAGTCAACTACAAAAGTGTGATTGTTTGAGAAAGAGTATATGTGCTATGGAGATGCTCTGAAGCACAATTCGAGTGAGCTAATAATAAAGAATAATAATAAAGTTGTCAGATGCATGTAAGAATACAGCTGATAGGAATCCCTAGAAGGCAGCCAATAGAGAGGGACACTGATCACTAAGCCCTGATGGGAGACCACCCAGGACAGTTAACAGTGAGCTGAGTACTGAGAAAGATCAAAGAAAGAGAAGTGTAACATACAATCACGCAGATCTCAGATACGGATTACAAAGAACATTGTAGGAGTGTGATTTCTATGAAATGTGTGTGTGTGTGTGTGTGTGTGTGGTGACTAACGCCATAAACAACATAAACTGTAGAAAGGTGAACCTTTTCCTATTTTGTCTCATCTACTTTCTAGATATAAATGTTTCAGAATGCACCAAGCATTGAAATGATCTTCCTTTAATTCAGTAATTCTGTGTAGTTCTTCACAGATTTCCAGAGAAGCCTTCTTTCAAGCTTTTTTCTAGTTGTTAAGTTTCTTTCTTCCAGGAGTTCAGTATAGCAGTAACATCTGTGAATATCTCAAGAGAATAATCCAAGACAAATATTAGTCGTTTTTGGTTTTGATTAAAGAAATCTTGACAAAAAGTATTCCGATATATTACTACAAAGGAAAACAATTGCAAGGGTCTAATTTAAATTTACAGTATTCTGAGTCTTTTT
The DNA here is from genome assembly GCF_047675955.1 of Chlorocebus sabaeus. Lineage (NCBI taxonomy): Eukaryota > Metazoa > Chordata > Mammalia > Primates > Cercopithecidae > Chlorocebus > Chlorocebus sabaeus. The sequence goes on from NC_132907.1 coordinate 3,354,740, forward strand.
ACCTTCAAATTCAGTAGTTTCAAAACCTATGTTATTGCTGCCAGATTCTTAATTTCCATAATATAGTTTCTACTTTGAATTTTTTCAAACTGTATCAGAAAGTTCTCTGTGTTCCTAAAGAGAACTTAATATTGCTCTAAATGCTGTAAGTCAGCACGGTAACAAAAAGAAACGCACTCTTCCAGTATACAGTAATGTTAAACAACAATGAGAGGATTCAGGGGAAATGTTAAGCTAGAGAACTCTGTCAGTATTACTTATCCTACATGTAGTAAATTTTGATGACTCTCTTCTGAATGTGAATTCTTGTAGGAAATGAACATTAAACTGTTTTTATGTTTTATTGATGTTCAAAAAAAAGCTGAATACATATGATTCTGAAGCTATTAGAATTTTTTCCCCTGTCACAATAGCAGTAAGAAAATTGCAATATAAATGTCTTCTTGAGTGCATAGCATATGAAATAATGTGTTTTTTCCCTGTAGTTTAAAATGTTAACTGTATTTTAGGTCTCATTCTTTGCATATGCCTTGACAATTATGATTGCTTGATTAAAGAAAGAGCTTTTGTGCTAGTTATATGTCACAATACCACATACATTATATCTGAACAGTATTTATCATGTTCTATTTCGGATCAGGTCAGATATGTCTTGTGAAAAACTAAAAGTATAGTATGTGTTGTTAAAATCTTTTGTTACTAAAATATTTATGGCTTGTTTCTTGCTATCTTTTTTAAGCAATGTGGAAAATGCTTATTTTACCTAAGTAATTTACCCAACAAAATAGTCTTTACATATTTGTTTAAAGCACCTTAATTAAATAGTTTAGAGATTTTTTTCTGAACATTTTTAGAATCATACTGTAAAAGGACATATGTTACTGCATTTAAAAAAATGTTCATCTATACTTTTTGCAGCATGTTGGTCTTTATATTCTTTTGTATCAGATGTGCTTTTCAGGGCCTTAAGAAGATCATATAGTTACATAATTGTCCCCCCATGGAAATATACTTTGTGAGAGAATAGGTAATAAAGAGTAAGTTGTAACTAAGTATATCAGTATATGTGAGTTTATTTCCTGCCCTGTATGTCTACTACAAAGTTGTATTTTGTTTTGTCATTCAATTTTTGTTGATAAATCTATAAAAAATGAAGTCAATGATATATATATATATATATATATATATATATATGGCTAGTATAGAATATATGCAACTATTAGCTGACAGCTATATCAATGTAGATACAATTGTTTGAATATATTTAAAAGCAAGGAAGTCAGATTTTCTTATAATTCCTAGAGTTAATACTTACTCTCTTTATATGCAATCTTCTTCATCACAATAAATTTGTAGAGCTAAGAATTAGTCATTTTGTTAATAATAATTATCTTTCTCTGAAAAAAATTTTAAAACCCTTTTTAAGACTTAAAAATATTTTTATATACAATTATGTAATATCCAGTAGAAAAAGAATTACATTGGTTTTGTTCTTTATTCTATATTTTAATTTAGGTAGGGGGACTGTCATATTTTCCACAAAAAAACCTGAAAATTTTAATAAGAAAAGGAAACCTTAATTTTTTTCAAGAGGATTATTTTAGGCTTTTGAAAATAGTAAATTATTTTTATATTATACCTCTTATAGTTTTAACAATTCTATTTTAAAATGTTAGACTATAACTAATTTATGGGCAGCAGGGGGCAGAGGTGATCATGGGGAAATAAATAGGTTTGTTTTAGGATAGAGCATGAGAGCTTCATTTTAGGGAACATGAGTTTAATATTCTGTAGATACAATACGTTTGTAGAGATCAATACCTTTTTTTCATTTTTCAAGATTGTTCATTTTTACCTTTGTTAATTCTGGTTCATTCATAAAATAGAAATAATTGACAAGTTAATAATACATCTCAATTCAATTTCATTTATTCAGTAGTGCTCTTACTTAAAAGTTACCTGTTTTGTACGTACTTTGACATTAATTATCTCTTAAAATTACTAACTGGTATTCTCCACTGAAGTGGCACATTAGGAAAGATAAACTTATTCATATGTCCATTAAGTATTTTCCATAGCAAATAACTTCCTCTGATATGTTATTAAGTAGTGATTTTTCTTAATATTCAATTGTTTTGCTATATAATTCAAATATGTTTGAAAATTTATAGGTATACTTCTTATTCACAATTTCTCTATCAGGGTGGTTTTCTTTTATTAAGGCCTTTCAAAAAGCTTTTGTTACTTTGTCAGAAAAAAATTTCAGATTCTTAAGTATGAAATGTAAGACATGTCTCGTTCATTCTAGCAGCATTCTTAGAAGATAAATTCCCAACTTCTTCACTCCTAATTTTTTATACAGTTACTCTTACATTTTTTTAAACATGGAGGAAAGTTTGGTTTTTAGAAGGACAATTCTGTAAAGCTTGAAAATGATGCTTTTAAGTGAAATAGCACCTCACATTCATTAGAATTATCCTATTTTTGTTTTAATAATCTCTTTACCTAAAGTTGGGATTTATTAGGTAACATACCCTCACCTTACTAGTTTTCAATTGAAAATAACCTTTGTAGAACTTGTAAAAGAAACTTTATCATTACATTCTAATAGAATAGAGTGTAGTAAAGTTAACGTGAGTATTATCTAATACTTTTTAGACAGTACCTCAAAGCAATATACTTAGAGAAATAGCTAAATTTACTTCAGGGGTCAATAAAGCACAAAATACTTTTGTATTAGACTTCATTGTATTATCTAATACTTTTTAGGCAATACCTCAAATCAATATACTTAGAAAAATAGCTAAATTTGCTTCAGGGATCGATAAAGTACAAGATACTTTTGTATTAGACTTCATTGTATTAAGTTATCAAATATAAGTTTATTTTTAATAATATTTATATCTCAGACTTAATAAAATATATGTTTTGTGTGTATCATTTAAAATAGATTTTAAAGTGATTTTAGTGATATTTCATTATAACTTAATATATTTTATTTGGAAAATGACCGTAAAAATAATTAGGCTAAGTTCTCTGTCTAGATAATAGCCTAATTTTCTATTTTCTTATGCAGTTTAAAAGTCTTTATTTTCTTTTTCATTCATTTATATTCATCGGAACATTTATTGAATGCTTGCTGTATGCATAGGGTTCTTTTAGAATCCACGTACGTGGTTTTAAATTTTGGTTCATGTAAATATGATAATGCATTTTAACTCTTCTATTGAAGGGTTGGTAATAGCAAAATATAGCATTTCTGGAATATTGATATGATACATGCTATCAAGATAAATCGTCAGATTTTTTTGCCTTCTCAAAAAGTATTTTCAATTTTGTTATGTCTTTCAAAAGCTTATCCTGCTAAAGAAATGTTTGAGTATTTTGAGTATAAATAGAATATTAAAACAGAAGCAAATTTCAGCATGCATTTAAAATTGACCATGATACATGTCTTCCTTAGCATTCCATTTAGAAGAAATATAATTAAAAGAAAATGTAAACTTCTCTTTGTCTCCATCACAATCAGCAAGTTTTAATGTTACTTGTAAAAATATGAAAAGAGAATTTTTAAAATAACAGTTTAACACAATTATGACTTTACTGGTGACTTGACATGTCCAAACTATATATAATATTCTGGTGTAAATGACAGTATTTTATCTAGGGAATATTAAATGATTCATTTGTATGATTTTCACCTTGTGAGAGTATGAATTCCATCTTTGTAAACCAAAAGCTCCAATTGCCGTTGTTGTCTAATCTATTAGATGATAACCTCAGGAAAAAAAAAATACAGTATTTTAGGCATTATACTACTACAGTTGAGTCTTTGTATTACATTTGGGGATGGTGCTCTGAGTCTAAACATTGACATCTGAAAATAAGAATCCTTGAGCATAATTGATTGAAATGGTGTAAAATTTTATCTTTTATCCTGAAGGCTTTTTTAAAAGTGTGCAGATTTCTTAGATTTTATTTCTGTAACTCGTAAGACATTATGAGTTACAGAATCGAAATTAATCATTCACTGGAGTATCTCTTATTAGGAGTGTTTTCACAGCAGGGAATCATACAGAAGACCCTTACTTTATTACTCTGACTCTTTGGCTGACTCTCAGAATCATTGGCAGGGTCAACGTTAAGCAGCAGATTGTGTGCCTTTACCATACACAGTAGCATCTCAAACCATACTTTAAATTTGAGGTTACCCTTACATGTGTGCATGCATGCTCACATATCTATATAAAATATGTAGAGAGCAAGAGAATAAGCACCTAAAATCTTTTGAAGTAAAGTATTAATATTTGCTAATACTAATGTCAAGGGCAGCAGGGAGAATTATGCAGCATAAGTACTTGGGGAGACAGGTAGGCTCATTGTGTACTGAAGATTCATTTTTTCCTCAAAAATTTTGCTCAGATTACTGGCTTACTAAAAATGCTTTGTTTAATCAATTAGCAAACTTAGCAGAGTCTTTTTGGGGTTAGCAGAAAGTAGGGTACCAGATTATCTTTTCAGTTATTGCATGTCTAATGTAAGTCTTAATGCACTGAACATGTAAATAATTGTAAGACTTTATTTACATTTTAGCTTAACATTAGCATATACTAAGAATTTTTTTGTATCCTTTTGAAAATTTTGCCTCATTAGGATAAAAACTAGCATATTTGTGACACTCAATATTTTTACAAATTGCTGTACATTTTTCCACTTTTATTTGAGGCAGAGAAGGCAGTAGTTATCATTATCCCCGTTATACAGATGTGGAAATTCAGACCTCAAGTATTTTAAGGGATTTGCCCAAGATGTCATAAATAGTAAATGACCAAGATGAAAGTTTAAACCAAATATTCTGAATTCAAATTTAGCTCATACCCTTTCAACCATCTCATAGCCTCTCATTTTTATGCTGACAATTAAAAAAAATCATTGATAGTTTATTTGTTCAAAAATATGAAGGAGAAACAGAAATGCAAAATATATTTTAAAAGCCAAGTAGAAAACTTCATTTTAGTTATGATTTTATAATCTATGCTTTTGATTTTAGTGACAAACATATATCTGTCTTTTAAGAGAACAAATATGAAATTTAAAACAGAAAAGACTTGCCATGTCAGCTCATTCCTGTGTTGGTTGATTATCTTTATAGTAAATATTCTAGTATTGCCTTTTTACCAGTTTCTTTTAATGTAAATAATTTCAAAATGAAACAGTGTTATCAAAGGCCTTTTTAATGTGGATGACTGAAGTAACATTAAGGCATAGCATTTGTCAAAATTAAAAGGTTTTTTTTTAAGTACTGTTCTGAGGTAAATCGAGAAAATAGCGTTAACATATATAGTATGTATTCTTAGGTTATTTGCAAAGATGTTACTTGCATTTATCAGAAGATAACCAATAATTCTATTGAAGTCTAGAAGGAAGCAATTGAATTTGTTTAAGCAGAATAACTTCAAGAAGTAATGGTGTTGATTTTCAGGTACTACTAGGCCAAGAGATTGAAGTTTAAATAATGTTAACGTAATACCTGAGTTAGAAGAAATAGAAGAGAACCGCTTATATGCAAACAGAGACAATCACCAAGTCTAGAGCCCAGATATTATTAGTATCTCATATTTGTTTAATTACTATTATTTTAACAGTACAACTAACTAGAGTAGGCTTATTTTTAAATTACAATTTTAATCGTTATAAACCCTGAAGAGATTTTAAGCAATACTTAGATTTTTTCCCGAAAAAATTACTTTATTTTTATTTTAACATTATCCCCCTTTTCCAACTGATAGTTACAGAAAATGTCTTTGCATATAGGAAATATTATAGACATTGCCAATTTGTCTCTGTAAAGCACACCACCACGCTAGAATTAATAGAGACTGGGAATCATAACAATTTGTTTAACTGCTTGTCATTTTTCATGGCTGTCTTCTAATGCCTATCTAAGTTTTCTACATCCGTTTTAAATGATGGAGCCATTGTGTAACACATACATACACCCAAAGTTGGGGAATAAAAAACTTTCTACTGTATTCACCATATCTTCTTACTCCTAAACAAACGTGTGCTTGATTTAATCTGTTCAAGCAATACTTGTCTTCCCATAGACTTGGGACAGAGACCATTCGTAGGAGACAGCTTGGGTAAAGATTTCAGAGCAAAAGTGCAAAATGGCATGAAATTAAATGTAGAACAAGAATTGAGGAGACAAATACTGTTTTGTTCCTCTGTAGTCTTTATTATCTTACCTGGTATATTTGCTTTTTTAAGCCTATGCTTCTAATTTGTACCTTACTCATTTGAGACATTGACTCCTTAATAGAAAAATTTTGTCAAGGGTGTAATAATTTACCTGCAAAAATGAGATTTTTCCCCTTAATATCCAGAGATTAGGCATATTTTTAAGAGTTCAAAATCTCTTATAAGAGTTCAAAATCTCTTAAAATATAAGGTGTTATATTTTGCAACTTCAGGTCTCCCATTTCTAAATGGGATTGAGGTAAAAGATAAATTTGGATTAGAGTAGATTTATTTGTGGCCAATTAAATCTTTTTGTAAATGTCTACAATGTGCAATGCATTTGTAAATGTCCACACTATACATGTGATTTATGATCCATGTGTTTTAAAGACGTAAGAGTAAAATGTAAGATCTTCATTTATACACAAAGAGATAGGATTTTAAATTTAAGCAGTCTCATTTGATTGTTAAAACATCATAAATTTGAGACTGTTTCTTAACTCTAGCTGTGTTTTCCACAGGGCCTAAAGGAAACAACTCTAAGACATTACACAGAACTCTGAAATATTCCATAGCAAAGAGCATCACATGAGAAAGATATAACTTTAACTTTTTTCTAGGAGAGGTTTATTTCTAATCTAGTCTAGTCTACTTAAAAGATATCAGGTATAGTCAGCTGTTAATTGAAAGCTAGAATTTGTTGCCCATCAGGCAAAAATTTGGGAGCGTAGTTATTACTTGCATAGTGCATTATGCAAAGAAATAATCTAAACAATTCAACTTACCATTAGCCCTGACATGTGAATGAATGTGATGCTTATCTACTGCTATTCCCTTTAGTCTATACAGTAGTACAGTCCTCTTACTGTCACCTATGTTTTTTCTTTCTTCCTTACAAATACTTTTCTGCCATGAGTTAGAATTTATTTTTAAATCTGTTTCTGCCTGTACCTCCCCATACTTCTGATCATTCATTTTAGAAACACTCATTACAAAGTCAGCCAGGGGAAAACACAGGCTAAGACTAAGGGTGAATTATGCTTGAGAAAGGAAGCTGTTAAATGTTCTTCAGTATTTTTTGTTTTCACTTTTTAATTCGAAATCAGTGAACTAATCATAGCAAATGTTTACTAATTTACCAACTCATGTCAAGTCATTGCTTTTAAAAATCTGCTATGTGGCTAAGACTACACACACACATACATACACACACAATCTGATATATAGAATTTTCAATTTAATGGTTGATAGTTGATTTGTTCACTTGTATGTTATGCTCCTTTGAATCATTATACTGTATACCATAATTAGTTCTCATTCATTCTGTACAGCTTTCAGTAGAAAACCAACAACTGAAATGTTATTGACCACCATATTTACTGAAAAATACATGGCAGAGAAACTAGCTAATTTTAGCAGGTCCAGTTTGTGAAAGTATGTATAATTTGGTTTTCTGTCCTGCATGAGTTTTGTGTTTTTACATGTATATGACTTTAGCTCTTACAAACTGTTAAATCATTTTAAATACTTAAGAATTATTTTACTTTGTTGTTATTATTGCTAATGTCCGAAAATATTAAAAGAAAGTTTTGGGTAATATTAGCAGTTTTAGTAGAAAAGTTTTTTTAATCCAGTAATCATATAACAATAACTCACCCCCAATTGTATATAGTCAAAATACAGGAGACCCAAGTAAAATATCCCAATCCTTTGTGCACTAGTTCATAAAATAGGAAATTATTCAAACGTCCAGATATGTTTGCTGGTATATAAAGAAACATTTAAGCATATGGGAACACCTCTCTATGTCAAAATTGCCAGGAGGTGCTTTGGACATAATCTTGACCATGTTACAATTTATAAAATGCTGTTTAGCCCAACTTGAATTCTCAACATGTACTAAACAGAGAATTCACCCCTACTAAATGGCCTATAGTAATAATAGGGACAGGTGTACAACAGAGCTCTTGCTTGGCCAGCACTTGTGTGGGAGCAGCCCTTTAACTGTCCTTTTGAAGACCCCATGTTTGAGATTGAATATGGTGGAGTGACATCTGCAAGATTGGGCAGGTGGTGAAGCTGATACTTCTAGCTACATGCCAAATAATGGCTCTTCTTAATAGCTTGGGTGGACACCAGATTGAGGTGTCTTTGTGGAAATGAAGAAAAGAGTAGCTAATCATACATTTGGAGAGAATTTTACAAGCCACATCTAAAAGAAAAATTATCTTTTCACGAAATGACATCTGATACTCTTAACTAATCTGCTACTCTCCCGATGCTGCTTTCTTCACCCAACTTTCTCTCAACAGACTTTGCAGAATATATTTAGATTTCAAACTCCTAGCCTTCTATTCTTTTTATGGCCTATGTAGGCTGTCAACAAACCTCTTGTACACAAATTCTGCTCTAATTTGATATGGGAAAGCATGTAACCATGGAAACGTTCTTTGTACCCTATCTCAAGCCCTGGCTGCTTTATTTACCCTTTATAGAGTAGAACAAATAATCTACATACTTACCATTCACTTTTTTACTGATTCCCAGCTAGATAGCAAATATATGTCTAAAATATTTCTTTACAAAGGTAACATTTTTAAGCAGACAACTGTTACTAGTGTGACTTTATTTGGATTAAAAACTGAATAACATTTAGGGTAGCCTTTCTATTTTACTGTAGTAATTATGCGTATGGTTTATAGGAATGATTTTGATGGTGATTTATTTATGATTTTCCTTTGTATAAAATAGAAATATCCTAAAAACCAACAAATTAGCATTTTATTGAACCTCTAATATGTATTATTATAGTCTGATAATATATACATGACTCATATATCTTATCTACTATCGACTACAGTTGAAATTCTACAGATTGCCATTTTTCCTTTCCATGAAATAATTCTAGATAAGGTGCTTTTCTAGATATGTCCTAGGTTCACATTTATTAGGAGTTAAAACACTTAACTAATTTTGTTAATATTCCCTGTTTTTTGTTACCCCGAGTATCATTTAACTTCCAGGAACTGTCATCTTTCATATGTTCATCCCAATCTTGTTACTGTCAAAAGTCCTGCTCCTTGGGAACTATTACGCATGTGTAGCTGTTTGTAGAAATGTAAAGTGTGCCTAAGGTTGTAAGCTATTCCCTTGTACGTTGATCATGTTAGAATTAAAGAGAACCTACTCATCTTCCAAGTACCTCTCCAGTGACTGTCTCCTATATTCTTTATATTATGCATATTCATGCTTGAGAAGTAAGAAAAGAACTAGACAGTCTAGTCATAGACTAGACTTTGAACTTCTAGAGGATTATTGCAATTGAAAACTTTGTAAACATCTTTCAAAGTTTTTGAGGTAGTGTAGAATTTTTTGTAAGTGAATATTTATGAATATAATATAGGTCCTTATAGTATAATTGGCATAACAAGTGGACACATAATGACTATTGGTGGAGTTTATTAGCTTGAAGAAAATTAGGTCATACACTGATTTCCATGAGCTACCCTTATGTTCAGCCATATGCTGATTTTGCTATCTACCTGTGTACTCCTTCCTTCTATGTATGCATTCTCAGGTTTCCCTGAGGAAGATGGATGTTTTCACTTATTTCCTCCTCTACTTTGTAGATTAAATCTTGCCATTATCTCAGGTTTCCAAAATCTCACCTTTTCTTTTTGACTGCACATTATTTTTAAAAATTTTATTCCTGCTTATTACAAACTCAGAACTTAAAAGGGAATAATTATCGTTTGTGTTCAAATGTGGTTGCTGATTTCTAAAAGGTTGGCTAGCAATTATTATGCCTTTACCTCTCAATGAGCACAGCCCAATTCTCTCATATTAGGTTAGAGGAAGAATGGAGAAGGAACCAGACCTACTAACACTGTAAGGTGAAAAGAGAAGTTAAACCAGACAGAATGCCAGAAATTCTGGAATATGACATAAACCAAAGAGTAGTTCTCAGACCAGTGGGTGCTGTCAGTTTCGGTTTATGTGACTAATCCTACCGTTACCATTGTGGCATTTCTTCCTAAAGTAAGGCAGCTAATCCCAGAATTTCACAATTAAAACCAACTGTTAAAGACTTAAATTTAATTTTATATACTATTGCTCAATTTTGCTTCTTGAGTTTTACTGGTTTATTTTAGTTTTATGGCTGGTAAGCTTATGTGAATACTGTTTGTCTATACTTCACTGAAAAAAATACTTAAAGTTATTGCACCCCTGGTTTCACCAGGATTTGTTATCTGACCTTAAAACCACTAGATACTGTATGTACCATTTATTTATCTTATAGTAGACTTTTTTTTTTTTTTTTTTTTTTTTTTGGAGATGGTGTCTCGCTCTGTCACCCAGGCTGGAGTGCAGTGGCATGATCTTGGCTCACTGCAACCTCTGCCTCTTGGGTTCAGGCGATTCTCCTGACTCAGCCTCCTGAGTAGATGGGACTACAGGGGTACACCACCACGCCTGGCTAATTTTTGTATTTTTAGTAGAGACACGGTTTCACTGTGTTGGTCAGGCTGGTCTCGAATTCCTGACCTTGTGATCCACCCACCTCAGCCTCCCAAAGTGCTGGGATTACAGGCTTGAGCCACCCCTCCCGGCCCATATATTACATTCTTATCTTTAAGTATGGAATTTACTTTTACTTTTTATTTTTACCTTATGACTGTATTAGATATTATCTGAGCAAAGTACCTTCCTCAAACAAAAAAAGACCCAAAATAGTATTTTTCTGTTTTTCAAAATAATACTCTTTGAAAAAGTATTTATGTTACTTTCAAGCCTAATGCCATGTTCAACACATAGTAGCAGTTCAGAAACTACTTGATTCATTGATTTATGGATTCCTGGAAGAGTTGTCCATATTGGTTTGATTTTTTAATCACTAAGTATATATCATCAGCTACCTAGCATTCATTGAAGTAATCACATCATGCCTTTGTCAATATTTCTATTCTCACTTGAATGGTTTCTTTCTGTTAGAGTCAATTAGTGTATCTAAATAACATTTATTGAATATGGAAAAATGTTTGTGCTAGTATTTACTTTTTTCCAAAATAGTTTTGTTGTTTTCAAGTACTCTATAGGCACCAATAAGTACAAGTAAAGAATTATATGCAAGTCATTAAAACTATTACTACTGGCATAGTCTACTATGTGACATTTAACCAACTTCTATTTAACCTAGTAATAATCATGTGATTAAACTATCTTAATCACCCATCAATATAGACATACCTTAATCCATGTACTTACAGTCTAACTGTAAAAGAACATTGTTCTGATCTCTTAAGTAACTTTATAGATGTTTCTAAAGTTGATTGGGACACTCCTGTTCCCCTCTGATGTCCTTCACTTTTTGCCACTGTTTTCAAATGCAAACTAAAAGCAAAAAATCTTGTTCTGCCTATAATAGCCACTTTTAAATTTAACTCATGAAAACGACTACATGATCAAAATATTTTTTTAAAGTCTGATCCCTTGCTGCTTTTTTTCTTCCATTAATGTATGGGGAAATTCGATCACCAGAACCAAAAAGAACCTTTACAGACAAGGTTTTCCTATTTTACTGATCGTATTTTAGGATCTTCTTAGAAGACCACCAGAAACACATCATGCATACTTGCTCTAAGCTGTCATTTTAACAATGTGACAGAGTTTGTAGGTGGATGAGCTGCTCTTTATCTAATGGATACCAAATGTTTTTAATTTCACCTTTTAATATATATCTCACCCCTAGGGGTGACATATGGTCATTACAGAGTTAATGCCAGAAGTGCCATTTTTATATATGTGCTATAGAATCATGATTTTTGTCACTTGAGAATTTAAAAGCAGCAGCAGATCATTATAATTAAAATTAGGAACCACTTACCATAAGCTAAAACTAATAAACATTATATAGCATATTATATTGGTCAATGGCTTGAGCTTTGGAGTCCAGCTAGACTCTGATCCCATTTCTACCATTTATTTACTGTGTTAACAGCTATAAGATAAGGATATGGACAACATCTGTCTCACAGGGTTTTAGGAATGATTAAATGAGATGATACATGTGAAGTGCTTATGTACGTGTCACATAGTAAGCAATCAGTAAGTGCTAGCTATTGTTATTATTTACAGATTTTCATTCTTGAGCCATGTATTAAACTTTCTAATGACCATATAGATTATATAATTTCTCATTGACTTTCAGACCTTCCTCAATCCAATCATACCATTTTTTGGGTATGTATGTGGTTAAAATTATTTGAGAATAGTTCCCATATTGACTCAGAAGAAAGGTAACCAAATATCTTTTACTTAGCAATTTGGTTGATTTAGAGATTTACTTACTGTTCATACATAGACAATTGGTCATTTTCACTTTGTATATTACTAAAGAGGTTTATCACTGCTAAGAGCTGCCACTACCCAAAATTAAGTTAAGCCTCAGAAAAGTGAGAAGGAAGGATGAGAATGAGAGAATAGGGGTAAGAGTACATCAAACAAAAGAAGATACAGAAAGAAAGGTGCATATGAGGAGCAGGAGAGTACCATAAGTGTATGTCACTTGTGCTATGGGTAACAGAAACAGTTATGCTTAAGGTTTGGCTCTGAGAACTGTTAAATAATTTACACAGACGAAAAAAAAAAAAAAGATAGGAAAATCCATGAAGACATGCTGTAAAAGACGATGATGAAGAAAACAAAAGTATCTAAACGAATATACGTAAGTTGAAAGAACATACTCAGATTATAAGAAATCATATGTCTCAGTTTGGACATATTAGTACTCATCCTATGATGAGAATCTTTAAAATTGTCAGGGGTAGGAATGAGGAAGATGGGTGTTCATCTTTGGAGCACATAGATTCCAAAGTAGTATTTCAGATCACTGAAGCTTCCTAACTGCTAGAATGACCTGGGACTTGCAAATTAACTTTTATCTGGGAACATGGTACAGCAATGGATTAAGAAATGGAGAAGAGATGGTTTCTCCCAATCTGAAGTTACAAAGATGGAGATTCTAAACATCTCTGGTACCCTCTAAGACCTTCCTAAGTCAATCATATGCCTTATACATTTTGTATTGTCCTCTCTTTTTTTGACCCTATAATTAAGATGTTTGAATTCCTAGGGTTAGTAAGCGAGTCTGAAAGTGATAATGTGTACAGAAAAGCAAGTAGTCTCTACCCCAAGTATTTTTAGTATGAGGATTTGGTAGTACCTCAATAAAGCATCTCTACAGGATTAGAACAGAATTACTCTGCTTTTGAATAAAATAGAAGCTAATATTGTATTACAATATGTAATTAATCTTATTTTCCTCTATGCCAGTTTGCCATCCTTACAGTGGATTTTCAAAACTACTTTTTAAGCTTAAAACTGTGTACAATTAAAGTACTTTAGCAAATGACCACAGTCTCTTTTGGCCTTTTTGCTAATTTATTGGGAGCATCAATTATTCTTATTAACAGGCAAAGAAGTAGAAGTAAGAAAATCAAAAGTAAATTGTATTTTCTCTTACAAGCTTTCCATAAATTTTTATGTTTTTAGACCTCTTCGCTTATATAAGAGGACTTTATAAATTATACCATGTTGAGATCCCAGTTTAGAAAGACCATACACCTTATCTATAAATAGCTTAAGGAAACACATTTTAAGCAAAGTAACTCTGATTAATAAATAAATCTTTATGTTGTAGCTTCTACTTTGGTCCGGGAAGCTCTGGGCCACAAAAGCACGGCAGGAGTAGTTTAATGAAGATTATAACTTTTTGTTTGTTTTGATCCAGGGTATTTTGGACACTCCTGCTTAGTGATATTTGGGAGGAAATCAAGTGATTTCATTTGAGTTATATGGCTTGCTTTTATACACTAAATTATCCTACCGTTTATGTGCCAACCTATAGTTTGCCTTTATGTATTAGGAACTTGATGTAAGATGGAAAAAGCTTTATGCAAGCGCTAATAGACTGAAAATCTGATGCTCTAATCACTTCTTGGAATTTTATTTAATTAGTGTTGTGCCGAATATGGAAGTTTATATTTTCTAAGGAAAATGTTAATGTATTTTTTAATCATTTAATTATTGTAATGTTCAATTTAAGAGGAAAAAAGTGAGCATATGTTGCAGTAGTTGCAAAAACTTGCAAACAGTATTAACTTTTGGGCTCACGTGTCATTTTGTATTGGGAACCATAAATAGTTGGGATTTTACATTTGAAGAAAATGTTAAAATTTAAACTCATTTTAGTCATTGAAATGCTAGTTAATTCCGTTTTCCTTTCTTTTAACATGAATTACCTTTTTTGAAATTGTTAGTGTTGTTATTAGACTTAGCATTCATCTAACATGGTATAAGTTGAGTGTCTTTTATCCACAATGCTTTAGTACCAGAAGTGTTTTGGTTTTCAGATTTTTTCAGATTTTGCAGTATTTGCATATACATAATGAGTTTTCTTGGGGATAGGACCCAAGTCTAAACATTGTAAATGTAAAATTCATTTACATTTCACATACACCTTATACACATAGCCTGAAGGTAACTTTATACAGTGTTTTTAGTAATTTTGTACATGAAATAAAATTTGGACCCATCACATGAAGTCAGGTGTGGAAATCCGCACTTGGGGAATTGTGCAGTCCACAAAAGTCTGTTGTGTCAGTACTCAAAAAGTTTAGAATTTTGGAGCATTTCAGATTTCAGATTTTTGGATTAGGGATGGTCAATCTGTAGTATCTCTTTTGCTTCCAACTTGATAGTTATGACAATGGATTTTTTATTTGAAGGTGAGTGCAACTTTTTAGGGCAGCCATAATTATGTCTTTTCCAGTCACCTATTTAAGTAAATTTCTTAGACATAGATTTCTTATTGAATAGTATTGATATATTATGGCTTATTCTTGAAGTATTTTAAACATTTTTTCTTTATAAAAATACTGAGAAAAATTTTGATGAATTCTATTTTGGGGGTGCTAATTGTATTTTGTGACCACTTATAAGTGTTTTTTCTACTTGGTATAAATTAAATATTTAAAACTCTATGATTTATTATTTTATTTTGTTAATTTTAAAATAAATGTGTCCTATTAAATTAAGGGTGGTTTATGTATTTTAAATTTTATTATTATATATTGTTAATAGAATGATTTAAATATTTGCATCAAATTTTATGGAAACCAATACTTTCTTCATATTTCATAGAGAGATATTTATCATATTACTATTTTCAGTGATTTCTGTGACCACTAATTAGATATTTTAATGAGTGATAGATGTTCCTGATTGGAGTTTTGCATAAAAAATAAAAATTTAAGTTAAAAAGTCGCTTAGTTTATGGATTTTGTACTTTAATGTCTTTGTATTTCCATTAAAGTATACAAAGTATGCATTCTAATGTAAATATTAAAACAAATTTTATGCCTTTGGAGTCGGATTACTCGTGGCAATAAATCTAATTGAAAGTGTGTACAAATTAAAACTTCTAAATAGCTAACAGGTAAAGTGAAAGATTTACAATAATTGATAGAGCAAATCACATTTCTGTAATGCAGTGTTCAAGTTCTTTTCAAATGCTTACAGCTTTTCCTTATTTTACCCTTCTATTGATATCCACTTGGAAGACTTGGAAAGCAGAAAACATCTCTTACATATCCATGATCAAAAATGAACGCCTGATGGCCTGAAGGTTGAAATAATTATCTCTGGTGGCCATGCAGATCTCAATGTCGAAGCTAAGAACCACAGGGCAGCTGAATTAAAGCATGAAAACTGGCATGAGCACAGACAACTGCTTGAGGCTCTTTATTACTGTTTGATACAGCAGCCCTTTGTTGAGAGTCTTGTTTTTTTGGTTAGAAAGCAACTGTGTGTGTCTAATCTCGCATTTGCCTTTATTATCAATTCCATTCCTGTGATATTTACAAAACTAAGCAACATCACATGTATTTATCCCGATTTCTGAATTAGTGTTTCTGAAGCTTTCTGCTAATCTACAGATAGGTGGCACCGTTCATACAGATTGGAAAAGCAGTGCTTTCCCTGTTCACACTATTCCATGCTGTAAATTAACCTGTCACTTTATTATTTGACAAGATCTTCATTTTTATTCATCAGGACTTGGGCCAGGATGGGTGCATTTATGGCCATTTGCTTTGCACGGCTCTCAGCTGAGTTTGTAGGTATTGTAAGTGAGATCCATTATCCCTGTTACAAGTGCACACAATGCAGATGCTGATCTGCGATGATGATGAGAAACCAAAGTCAGTAAAGACCACATAAGCCACCCTTGATGAAAAGATAAATGAATGCATAAATAACATTGTGCTCTGCTGTGTTTGCTGAGATCAAGGATAGATTTTGAAGGTTTTGAGAGATCAGACGTACAGAACCTGGAGAAATTCATCCTCCTTCACTTTGCATTCAGCAGGCATTTCACTGTGTACAGAGAAGCTGAGAGACATTTTAATACATTACTGGAAGCTCAGAAATGTTTGGGCACTTCTCTGTTTTTTTTTTTTTAATATTAAAAAACACAAAGAAATGGCAGAGGCATTGGGGTTAATAAGAATTAAACATGGTGCTAAGAAAGCCCTGCTTGCTTTAGACAATTCCTAACTTAGTTCTTTATGTAAATACACTCACATCTATTGTGTTCTAATTATAAATGTAATTATAGAGATAAATTAGTAAATTATGTTTGTAATTGTATTCATAAAGATTAATGACATTTAAACAGACATATGCATGACAACGTAAGATATGTGTTTAAAGGATGTACTTCAACTTTACACAACAGATGTATTTTAAAATAGTCTATAAAAATAATTTAGCTAATTGAGTACATTTTTTAAAAATTGGCAGCACAGCAGCATGGATGTGAATCTGCACAGAATATATACTATTAAATGTTTGTCTATGCATTGTCCTGCAACACATATTTTGAAAAAAGTTTAGCTGCTGAGTACCTATTAGAAGTAAGAGTCTTGGAGAATAGCTCTGCTGATAATGTCTGTAAGTTTTACAGGGATAATGTGCTACACTGTGATGAAAAGAGGAGTGCTGACTGAAAATGGCCCAAACTCTATGATACAATTTTTGTGATTTTCTGGTTTAGAAGATTTTCTCCTTCTTGTGTAAAAAAATAATTTTATACAACCACCTTTGGCTCCATGGCATCTCGTTATTGAAATATGTTATAGAAAGAAAGTAGGACCAGACAATGGATATGACATAATGTTATATTTTCTTTAATAAGTATTCATTAGATACTTTGTTTTAGCCCTATGCCTACCTAATTATTATAATCACTTACTACATTGTTTAAAAGAGCATTTTGAATAACTGAATGATAGTTCTGTAGTGGCAAATAGCATGTGAAATTCATTCTACTTTTTTATTTTGTTCTATATGTGTGGTAGATAATAACATGGCATTCATTTAACCATTACTGGACACCCGTTGACTAGTCGTATTTTCTGTCAAAAGACTGTTTGCAGTTAATGTTAGCAAACCCACCACAGTC